>NW_017671490.1:5037-202419 GCF_001879085.1 Nicotiana attenuata
AAGTGATACGGCAGTGAACCCGAAGGGGGTAACAATCATGTGATGGCGGTTACAACTAGGAGTGGAAGAGGCGGTGATGTGCTCGGTTGAGAATCAAGTTGTGAATGATGAAATTGAGTTGCATGATGATGATGCACCTTTGAATGTTGACAATGTGGTTGAACCAATAGTGACAAATGATGTACGGATTGATATTGATGATGAGGCCGGGGTAGAGACTCAAGATACCGTGAACCCGTCTAGGGAACACATTATTGATATACCCGAGCCGGTGGTGCCCAAGGCCAAGCACCCTTGCCTAGACCACCTCCACCATATCCTCAGCGGTTAGCAAAGCAAAAGAACGACAATCAGTTCAAGAAATTCATAGACATGATGAATATCGTCACAATCAATGTTCCTTTAGTGGAGGCACTTGAACAAATGCCTGGGTACGCAAAATTTATGAAGGATTTAGTCACCAAGAAGCGTTCTATGGAGTGTGAAACAATAAAGATGACGCACCAAGTTAGTGCGATTGTGCATTCTATGGCCCCGAAACTAGAAGACCCTAGAGCTTTCACTATTCCTTGCACTATCGGAAGTGCGGACTTTGCTAAGGCCCTATGTGACTTGGGGGCTAGCATTAATCTGATGCCGTACTCAGTCTTCAAGACTTTGGGAATTGGGCAACCTAGGCCAACCTCAATGAGACTTCAAATGGCGGACCGGTCGATGAAGAGGCCTTTAGGTATAATTGACAATGTGCTTGTCCGGGTGGACAAATTCGTATTGCCGGCCGACTTTGTCATATTGGATTGCGAAATGGATTTCGAAGTGCCTATTATTCTTGGAAGACCTTTCCTAGCTACGGGGAAGGCATTGGTTGATGTGGAAGCAGGAGAGTTAACATTCCGTGTGGGAGATGAGAAGGTGGTATTTCATGTGTGCAAGTCAATGAGGCAACCCAATAGTACGGAGGTGTGTTCATTTGTGGACATTGTCACGGCGGTGATAGTGGATGACACAAGTGCTTTGATTAATGTTGAAGATCCTCTTGAAGCCGTGCTTCTTAACATGGATGCCAATGATGATGCCAGTAGAGTGGAGTGCGTGAATGCATTGCATGGAATGGGTTCATATTCATATGAGCCTAGGAAACTATCTTTGGATCTTGAAAATCGCAAAACTCCGCCAACCAAGCCATCAATTGAGGAGCCACCGGTGTTGGAGTTGAAACCACTTCCTCCAAACCTCAGGTATGAATTCTTGGGCTCTAATTCTACTCTTCCAGTTATTCTTTCTTCTTGCCTTACTAACTTGCAGGTTGAGGCCACTGTGGAGGTGCTTCAAAAGCAAAAAAGGGCAATAGGATGGACTTTGGCGGACATCAGGGGAATAAGCCCCGCACTTTGCATGCATAAGATCATCTTGGAGGAGGATGCACGGCCATCTCTTGAACATCAAAGGAGACTCAACGAGGTGATGCAAGAAGTAGTAAAGAAAGAGGTTATCAAGTGGCTTGACGCCGATGTGGTTTACCCGATCTCGGACAGTTCATGGACCTCCGGTCCAATGTGTGCCAAAGAAGGGTGGAATGACGGTAGTGACCAATGCCAACAATGAGTTGATTCCCACTACCATTCTTGGACCAAATGCTTGATCGTCTTGCGGGCCGGGCCTTTTATTGTTTTCTAGATGGCTACTCGGGGTATAATCAAATTCTCATTGCCCCGGAGGATCAGGAGAAGACAACCTTTACATGTCCTTATGGCACATTCGCTTTCTCGAGAATGCCATTCGGACTGTGTAATGCCCCAGCGACCTTCCAAAGATGTATGATGGCAATCTTCACCGACATGGTGGAGGATATCTTGGAGGTATTCATGGACGACTTCAGCGTGGTGGGAGATTCATTTGAAGAATGTTTGGTGAACTTGGATAGGATTTTGGCAAGATGTGAAGAAACCAACCTTGTGCTCAACTGGGAGAAATGTCACTTTATGGTGCAAGAGGGAATTGTATTGGGTCACAAAATCTCAAGGCAAGGAATTGAAGCTGACAAGGCAAAAATAGAGGTTATCTCAAGGCTCCCTCCCCCTACTTCTGTCAAAGGGGTGAGGAGTTTTCTTGGTCATGCCGGGTTCTACCGCCGATTCATTAATGATTTTTCAAAAATTGTGAACCCGCTTTGCAAGTTGTTAGAGAAGGATGTCAAGTTTATTTTTGATGAGAAGTGCATGGAGTCTTTTGAGCTATTGAAACACAAGTTGACATCAACTCCTATTATCACTGCACCTAATTGGGATTTGCCTTTTGAACTTATGTGCGATGCGAGTGATGTAGCGGTTGGGGCGGTGCTAGGCCAAAGGATCAACAAAATGTTCCATCCTGTGTATTATGCTAGCAAGATTATGAATGAGGCCCAGAGAAACTACAAAGTGACAGAAAAGGAGCTATTGGCTATTGTGTTCGCGATGGAGAAATTTTGACCTTACCTTACGGGAGGCAAAGTGATCATACACGCGGACCATGCAGCCCTTCGGTATTTGATGACTAAGAAGGATTCGAAAGCAAGATTGATGAGATGGGTGCTACTCCTTCAGGAATTTGGGACTACCATTCTCATGGGGTCCATCCCAATTCCTTGTTGGGTTAATTTTGGAATCATAGACACTCTTTCTCAAGAAGAGTCAAGACCCACTAAGCTAGACTTAGTGTTTGCAACCACCAAATCCTAGTTAAATCATAAAATTAACCCAAATAGCAAACACCCAATATCATTCAAGCATTAAACAATCACACCCATTAATTACCCACACTAGGGTTGAGCCACAACCCTAGCTAATGGGTTTAGCTAGACATAATAGCAACAGAAATTGAAGAAGTAGTAGATAAAATCAACATATTAATTAACTAGAATGTTAATCTACCAGAATCCACGATAAAACAAGATGAAAATGCCCAAAATGCTAAAACTTGAGTCTCACGAGTGTTGCTGCTATCTGATAACTAAAACTTAACCTAGAAATAATAAAATATTCTATTTATACTAGGCTATAAAACTGGACAAAAATACCCCTGCGGGGCTGGCGCGGACCGCGTAGAAATGCAGCGCGGCCGCGTAGGGGTCTTGGCCTTCGATCACTCACTTCTGAAGCTGGGGAACGCGGACGCGCACAAAGAGGTAGCGCGGCCGTGCAAGCTAATGGGCGCGGACCGCACAACAATGAAGCGCGACCGCGTGGACACCAGCGCTGACCGCGTAGAAAGGAGCGCTGACCGCGCATGGAAACCCTTGAAATGTATACTCTCTGAATCTCCTAGCGCGGCCGCGCAGCAAATCAGTGCGGTCCGCGCTAGGTCCTCTTGTCCCCACTTTAATGATTTTTGACACTTGAGCAGGTTTCACTCCGTTTCGAGCCGATTTTTGACTTTTGTCATCTTGTCGCTCAAACCTGCAATCAAGCGCACTTTGTAAGCATTCTGGGTCTATTTTATGACAATTCATACATAAAGCATAGGCAAGTATGGGCATAAAACGTGTTAAAATCACAGTTATCACCAACCCCATCCTTCTATGCGTTCGCGACTAGCATCTCGCGTTCGCGATGCTTTGACTCATCTACCCTTCGCGAACGCGGCCCCCTTCCCGCAAACGCGAAGGAAATTTTTGCCCAGTGATTTTTAAAGCTCAAAAACAGACCAGTGACGGGATTATTCCCAAATTTCACACGATCTCTTCTTCTCCACAGCCCCTAGGTGACTTTTAGAGCGATTCTTCACCAAAGCTTCTTGGGTAAGTATTTTCTAACTCGTTTTCTTCATTTTCTATCATCATTTATCAAATTCCTAGACCTAAATCATGTAACTTAAGGTGTAAATGGGGGGAAAGGGTAGAATTAGGGCTTTTCAATTTTCTTTGATTTAGACCTCGTTTTGGGGTCGAATTTGAAAACAAATTATATATTCGGGCTCGTGGGGGAATGGGTGACATGGAATTGGTTCGAACCTCGGGTTTTGACCAAGCGGGCCCGGGGTCGATTTTTGGAATTTTGGGTAGAAAGCTTAGAAATTCATATTTAGGCATTGGGTTTAGTTTGTTTGGCTATTATTAATATTGTAAAGTCATTATTTCATAGATTTGACTGAGTTGGAGCCGAATTCGAGGGGTAAAGCTATACTAGAGGCTTCAGTTGATTTTGGAGCATTTGAGGTAAGTGTTTGATCTAACTTTGGTTTGAAGGAATAGGATTAGAGTGTTATTATTTGCTAATTGCTAAATTATCGAGTACGGTGTATAGGCATGGTGACGAGTATCTATACACCGGTGTCTAGCATGACCGTGGGTCCTTGTATGTATTTATCCTGATATTGTTATGACTCTTCCATGATAATTGATGAATTCTATGCAATGTGAAGAGTATGAGGACTAATGATGAATTGTAAATTCTTTGGAGCGTTGACTCGAACGATAAAAAGACTATTGAGTAAGAAATGAAAGAAATAGAAAGTGATATGATTAATCCCTTGCCGGGATGGTTGAGTACATTGATTATCTCCCTTGCCGGGATGTGAGAGTATTGTTGTTTCTCCCTTGCCGGGATTTAGCTGTTAATTGTGTAATTCCCTTACCGGGACATTTCTTATTATTTGTTTATCCCCTCTCCCCGTTTGGTTGTGATTACTGTTTGGGTGAGGAAGAGTGATAATGCACGAAGGGTCATTCCGTGCCATGTTTTGATTATATTTGCACGAAGGGTCATTCCGTGTCATGTTTTGATTATATTTGCACGAAGGTTCATTCCGTGCCATGTTTTGATTATATTTGCACGAAGGGTCATTCCGTGCCATGATTTGAGAGTATGAGAGGGAAAGCACGAAGGTTGATGCCGTGCACTTTATTTGATTGCTTTTGGTGAGAATGAGAGTAAAAGCACGAAGGTTGATGCCGTGCAACTGTTGATTTTCCTGCTCTCATTAATTATTGTTATTGCCCTGTTTCTTACTTAAATTGATGACTTTATATCCGGACTGTACTCCCCCATAGTATGCTTCCCTCCCCCTTAACTGTTTAATTTCTGTATTCTCCCCTTTTATTGCATATATATATATATATTGAACTGCACAGGTTGGTTTGGTAGTCCTGTCTAGCCTCGTCACTACTTCGCCGGGGTTAGGCCAGGCACTTACCAGCACATGGGGTCGGTTGTGCTGATGCTACACTTTTGTGCTCTTTTGCACAGATCACGGTACCGGAGCAGCTTTTGGACCACAGCAGTAGGATATTGATCGGGAGCTGACTTCAATCCAGGGACTTACGAGGTAGCCTAGCTGATGTTCGCAGGCCGGAGTCCCTTTCTATGTTTTCAGTTTGTTTTCATTGTACCGAGACAAACACTTATGTATTTCTATTCAGGCTTGTTTGTTGCACTCTTTAGTAGTTCGTGAGATAGCGACACCAGTCTTGGGTAGAGAAATGTTAAATTTCCGCATTTTGGGTTTTTCAGTATCTGTGTTTTAAAGACTTCCGCTTTAATTTAAATGACTCGTTATATTTATATTGTTCTTGTTGGGATGTTATCAGAAAATGTTTAAATGCTTGGCTTGCCTAGCTCCCATAGTAGGCGCCATCACGACCCCCGATGGTGGGAAATCCGGGTCGTGACATAAACTCAGCATAACAAGCAACCCCTTGCGGAGTCACAAAATATGGATATCTTCCGGTTATTTTAATATTCATTGAACGTACACACTCATTTTTTTACATAACAATGATACCAATGTATCGTACTCCATTGTAAGTTGCAACTTAACATGACTGTGGAGATAAACTATAGCGTACTGAGTTATTCGCCACCACAACCTCCCCCCCCCCCCCCAATATAATGAAACATTAATTCTTCGCTCTTCAGACATTATGAAAAAATACAAAATAACTAAACGAAGAAATATTTCAGAAGACTTGAAAATGTTTATAAATGGATTTTTACAAAATCCTTAACCTCTTTAAATAAGGTAAAAACCAGTCTGGGGGTACAAGTATTTGAGGTATAACGCCTTAGCTTAAGGCGCTATACCCAGTTGAATTATTGTTATGTCAGTTAAGCTCAGAAGAATTATTGGTGGTCCCATATAATATATGTAGCGCGGTAGGTTAAGGCTTTTTATATATAGCACCTTTTAAAAGGCCGCTATACCTAACTGGGCAAACGACCATTAAGGTATATCGCCCTTTAAAAGGGCATTATATATAAAATGGTCACCAGTTTTTTTTCCACGCATTTTGGTTCTTTGAGTCCAAAAGAACAACATTTTGGTTCCGGACTCTAGCTGGGACTTGGAGTCAAGACAATAACAACTAGCAGCGGTGCTATAGAAGTAGATACGGTTCGGACGAACCAGTGGCTTTTGTTTAGATTTTATATTTGTATTAAAAAATTTACTAAATATGTACAAATATTTAATTTCGAACTTAGTAACTAAACAAGTAATGGGTTCGATGACAGTTTCGGAACCCATAAGCTTCAACAAACCTCATGTTGGGTTAGTTGGGACTTGGGAGTCAAGACAATAACCCAGTTAAATTTTATAAGTAGAATTTAGGAAGAGTAGTGTATTTACGCATTAAAAAAATAGAGAGGATATTTTCGAAAAATCCTCGACTCAAGATAAAACATAAAAACAAGCAAATATCATTAATTAGGAGTCAAGAAAAAGGTAAAAAATTCACGGGGCAAAGAAAGAGTTTACAAATAAGTAAAATTAGTTCTTGACTTTAGTAAAGCAATCTTTACACAATACTAATATAATTATTCCATCACATAGTAATTTATATATTATTATTATTATTATTTGCCGACTACACCTAACAAACCAATAACAACAACAAATTCAGTATAATCTTCCGAGTGGGGTCTAGGGAGTATAGTGTATACGCACACCTTACCCCTACCTTTGAGGGTAGAGAGGTTGTTTTCGATAAACCCACAGCTAAAGGAAAGAAAAAGAAAGCAGTAGCAACAAGCAATACCAACAACAAGATAATAAGAAAACAAGCAGTAACAATAGCAAGATAATAAGAGAACAAGCAGTATCAACAGCAATATAATAAGAAAACATGTAGTAATCAAGATTGTCAATACCAAATACAAGACTGACTACCACTACTACCGGTATGGGAAAGACACGCTCAACTACTTACTAACCTTCTACCTTAATCCTCGACCTCCACACCCTCTTATCAAAGCCATGTCCTCTGTGAGCTGAAGCAACGCCAAGTCATGCCTAATTACCTCTCCCCAATACTTTATTGGCCTACCTCTAGCTCTCTTCAGACCACCCGAGGCCAACCCCACACACCTTCTCATTGGAGCATCTGTGCTTCTCCTCTTCACATGCCCAAACCACCTAACCTCTCTTCTCGCATCTTGTCCTCCATCGAGGCTACTACTAACCTATCCCGAATATCTTTATTTCTAATCTTATCCATCCTGGTATGCCCGCACATCCATCTCAAGATCCTCATTTCCGCTACTTTCATCTTCTGAACATGAGAGTTCTTGACTGGCCAACACTCAGCTCCGTACAACATGGTAGGTATGACAATCACTCTATAAAACTTATCCTTAAGTTTAGGTAAGGGTGTTTAACGGGCCGGGTTGACCCGGTTCCAGACCGGCCCAGACTGGTATTAACTCAGACTGGTGGTAGAAGGCCCGGTAGGGCTGGGTTTGCGGGGTTAGGGGGTTGGTCCGTATACATTTTCCTTACCGATTAACCGGCCCGGTCAAAAATGGTCAAGGAAAATCACTGTTCAATCAGTTAACCGGCCCAGCCCGGACTGGTTCAACGGCTATTTTCTGATTTATTTTTTTAAAATTCATTTGATCGTTGGCAACAGTCACCTTCCAATTTGATCGTTGCCCAAGAGATATTTTGCAAGAATAGCCCCTTTTGGGCAATTTTTTTAAAAAAAAAAACACTTTAGGTAATTGCTAATTTAGCCCTTTAAAAAACTATAAATACACCCCCCCCTCTCTTCTTCATTTCTTCACCCATCTCTCAATTCTCAAACTCAAATTCTCAATTGTCATTCTCTCATTCTTCACCTAAATTGCAATCAACTATTTGGCTCTCATTTTTTTTGGAATTTAATTTATCGTATTATTTGAAGTTTCAACTTTGAACAATTGACGTTTCTTCGTGGTAATATTGGAGTTGCGAAAATGATCAAGTGTTCAATTTATTGAATTCGGTGCACTCCCTCCAACTCTTTCTCTTATTTACTATTTTATTTGCATATTTAATTTTTGATAGTAGTTAAATTTTAACAATATGTTTAATGCTGCAAAAAGAGTTTGTAATAAGGTTGCTAATCGGCGTAATTAGGGAAATAGAAAAAGAGGTACTACTTCAACATCTAGTAGTAATTTAAATAACTCTACACATGTTTCTGAAACATCACTTGATAATAATATAGATTATGAACAATTGCAGGAAGATTTCAGTATAGAAGATAATGAATTAGAAATTGAAGATAAGAAATCACATACACCTAATAGTGTTGGAGTTGGTAACATGGATGGTGGTCGTGGAGGTAGTAGTAGACCACCAGTGGCCCTGGCTACTAATCGGAGAAAAAGAAGTAAGGTTTGGAAATTTTTTGACGAAATAGAGAATTTTGATAGAGTTATATGCAAAATTTGTAAAGATGATTTTAAACATAAGACTAGAGGAAGTTTAGGGGGAACTATGACATTTAGTAGACATATGAGAATTATTCATCCCATAGAATGTGGCTCTGATTTAGATGAAAATCAAAGAACTCTAAACCCTAGTACTGGAGGACTTATGAAATATGATAAGATGAAGGATCGTGTGGAGTTAGCAAAAATGATTGCTTTAGGTTGTCTACCTTTTTCTTTTGCTTCTTCATCATATCTGACTATGTATATTCAAAGGATTTATAATCCATTATTTAAAGGTATCCCTAGAAGTACTTATAGATCTGATATCTTTAGACTTCATGGACAATATCAGACATACATACGTTATTTATTTGACCACCTTCCGTGTAGAGTTTCTCTTACTTCTGATATTGGCCATGCTATAAATGGAAATGATTATTTGACTAATACATGTCA
The DNA here is from genome assembly GCF_001879085.1 of Nicotiana attenuata. Taxonomy (NCBI): domain Eukaryota; kingdom Viridiplantae; phylum Streptophyta; class Magnoliopsida; order Solanales; family Solanaceae; genus Nicotiana; species Nicotiana attenuata. The sequence goes on from NW_017671490.1 coordinate 14,163, forward strand.
TTGGATAGATAATAATCATTATATGCAAAAATATATTATCATTTTTAAATATGATGAAGATCAAAGCCATACTACTATTTTTATAAGTACTACTATTTGCGAAGTTGTTGAATTTTATAATCTTAAGTAAAAAGTATTATGTATGTCTTTTGATAATGCTTCTAACAATAATGGCGCTATTTCAATATTAAGACTGCATTTGAAACCACCACTAGACGAAATTTTTCATGTTAGGTGTGCATGCCATGTTAATAATTTAATTGTTAAAAGTGGCCTTGATTTATTTTCGACTGAGATTACTCGTGTTAGAAGAGCAGTTGGTGTTATTTAAGGAAATAATAGACAATCTATAATTAGGGAATTTAAGAGTAAGTGTACGAAGCATAACCTTAACCCCACATTCATGCCAGAGGAAATTGTTACTAGATGGGATGATACATACTTATTTTTAAAATGCTGCTACAAATATAGATTGCCGATAACTGAAGTTGCTAATGTGCATTGTACTGATCCAAACTGTATGTTAAGAACTACTACTTGGGAGGCCATTAATGATGTTGTAAAATTCTTGCATAAATTTTATACAGCTGCTGTTGAGTTTTCTGGGGCATATTACCCTACTGTTACTATGGATTTAGTACATATAGCTGAATTTTTTTTCTACTTTCTGAATTTAAGAAGAAAGAAAAATATAAGGATGCTGTTGAAAAAATACAAGCAAAATTCAAAAAATATTTCTTTTCAATTCCTCATATTTACTTAGTTGGTACTGTTTTAAATCCTTCTATTAAGATGTCTAATTGTCACCAATTAATCAATGCTTTATATACTTATATGGAGATTGATCCAACTGAAACTCCATATATATATTGTTGTATGAACAAGCTAAATGATTATTTACAATAATTATATAATTATTATGCAATATAATTGATAATGATGCTATCAATGTAGGCAATGTTAATCACACTATGCATTGTACTACTTCTACTGCAGCTGCTACTATGGATGAAGATGAAGGCCTTGATGGTTATAATATTTGGGCTACATTTCCTTCCACTCAAACCAGTAGCAGGAACATTGATGAACTTCAATTCTACTTGCAAAAGCAATCAGAGCCTCGCACAAAGAAATTTTCACCGTTGGGATGGTGGCATGAGAATGAAAAGAAATTTCCCGTTCTTTCTGCTATGGTTCGGGATGTGCTGAATGTGCTAATTTCAACTGTTGCATCAGAGAGTGCATTTAGTCAAGCAAGACAACAACTAGGAGACACCTGTCACTCAGTGGGAAGCAATGCTTTGGAAGTTTTAGTATGTTTCAGAGATTGGATTAGATCGGAACGAAGAAATCAGGGACGTGAAGATGTTGATAAACCAGAAGACGAGGAACTTGGAGATATATTGACACATGGCCACACATCTGGATTTAACACTCCAGAAGATGGCCAAGAAGCTCATATTGATTATGAAGAACTACTAAGGCAATGCAAAACGTTTGAAGTTTTGGATTTATAATTTCATACAAAATATTTATACTTTGACTTTACTCTTTTTCGTTAATTTAATTGTTGTTAAATGTAAACTTTAATTTGCAAGTTTGGAATAGAAAAAGAACTTGCAAATTATATGTAAAATTTTTTCCATCTTCATTATATTCTATTATCTTAAGTTCTTAATGAAATATTCAAATATAAGAATTTTAAAGCCTTTGCATCCTTTATTCAAACACTCTTTTTATAAGATTATTTTTTATGTTATATTTTTACTTTATACTATTATAAATTACGATAGTAATACAAAATACTATAAAAAAATTAAATAAACCCGGCCCGGCCCGGCCCCTTGGACCCGGAACCGTTCCGGTTCTATATTTAACCGGATGGGCCCGGACCCGTTAAACCCGGTATGGAAAAATTAGTAACCGGTCCGGATTGGTGACCGGCTAGTCACCTTTTTTCTTGACCCGGCCCGGCCCGGCCCACCCCTTTAACACCTTTAAATTTAGGTGGCACATTCTTATCACATAAAACACCGGATGCGAGTCTCCATTTCATCCATCCCGCTCCAATACGATGAGTAACATCCTCATCAATCTCCCTATTTTCTTGTATAATAGACCTTTGGTACTTGAAACTAGCGCTCTTACGGATGACTTGTGTATCAAGCCTTACGTTCGCGTCCATGTTCGCACCCTCAGTTTCGTCATTGAACTTGCACTCCAAGTACTCAGTCTTGGTCCTACTCAACTTGAAAACTTTAGACTCCAAGGTCTGTCTCCAAACCTCCAGTCTCGTGTTAACTCCGCCTCGCGTCTCGTCAATCATAACAATACCATGCGCGAATAACATACACCATCGCACCCCCATTGAATGCGGCGCGTCAGTGTGTCCAACGCCAAGACAAATAAGAATGGGCTAAGAGCCGATCCCAGGTGCAACCCCATCACAACTAGAAAGTAGTCTGAATACCCCCCGCTCCCCGCTCCCCGCTTCCCGCTCCCCCCTCCCCCCACCCCACGGTCCTCACTCATGTCTTGGCTCCATCATACATGTCCTTAATCACCCTAGTGTAAGCCGCCAGAACACCCCTAGCCTCCAAACACCTCCATAGAATCTCCCTCGGAATTTTGTTGTATGCTTTCTCTAGATCAATGAACATCACATGTAAGTCTCTCTTCCTCTCCCTGTACTTCTCCACCAACCTCCATACAAGTTGAATGGCTTTCGCAGTCGAACGACCCGGCATGAATTCGAACTGATTTCGGAAATAGACACGATCTTCCTCACCCTCGCTTCCACCACTCTCTCCCGATCTTTCATAGTGTGGGTCAACAGCAAAATACCCATATAGTTGTTACAATTTTGGATATTTCCTTTATCCTTATAAACCGGAATCATCGCGTTCCACCTCCATTCCTCAGGCATTTTCTTTGTCCTAAAGATGGTGTTAGATAACCCCGTGAGCCATTCCCAGCCAGTTCTACCCACGCCCTTCCAAAATTCTACCAAAATTTCATATAGCCCAGTTGCTATTCCCCTGCACATCTTACGCCCCCTCGACCTCCCCCATTTTGATACGCCTACATGAATTAAAGTCACGACGACTACACATAACAAACCGTATAATATAATTCATAAAACAAATACGTTAATCAAACGATCTATTAACCTCTTTATTATTCAAGTTATGCTCATGTTTACATTTAATTTTCTTTTAGATTTTAGAAATTTTTTACATATTGTTTACCTTGAAAATGGTAATTACAATTAAATTTGATTTTGTGGTTCTAAAAGTACGTGATTTATTTTAATGCTAGTTGTTAAGCGATAGATTCTAAGTGTGAATTAGTTAAATGAGATAAGAGCTCAAGGACATCATGTTATGCAAACCGAATAGCCGTAAATCGAGGTCTCGAGCTGGTCTACGCTAGGCCTCGGGGTCGAGCTAAAGTGCCTGACTGGGGATGGTTGATGAAGAACTAACAGTTCTGAGGGCCTTGATGATGGCTCTTTAAGATCAATGATGGGTAATAAACGAAGAACAATTAATAAAACACAATAAATGTAAGCAATAAAACCAAAGGAGCGGCAGTAGAATATGTTTAGGTTGAAGAGCAGAGAATGTTCTTGTTCTTGTATTGAATATCATGTGTCTTACAAAATGATAAGGGTCCTCTTTATGTAGGAGGGGGAATCCCAACATGGTACATCTGTAATTATTACAAAGAAACGTAGCTGGTCTGATTATAATTTCTTCTCTCCTTTGAAATCTTTTAACAAGAATGGCGAAGACTTCCAACTCTGTCCCTCAGGAAGATGTGCCTTCCTCTTCTTCACGCTCGTCGAAGGGCAGGGCAACAGTACCCCCTCATCTTGAGGAATGCATCCCAGGATCCTGCGAAACGACCTCCAATTTCAAGGTCGACAAGCCTTCCTCGAAGCCGGGACAATGTGAACCCATGTCCCGATATATTAGTTTAGTAGCAGACACCAAGAAGGTGAAGACTGACTGTCGCTGGGGGGACCGGTGCTAGTGGAGATTCCTTCTCGGGGAGAGGACATAACGACATACAAGGCTGGCTTCCTTAGTATGTATACTTATCCATTTACTCTTGGCCCGGTGGAGCCATCCTCGCCTTCAATAGACCCCGTGATCCTCGACTTCTGCGAACGATATCGAGTGACTCTCGGCCAAATTCATCCGTCGTTTTGGCGTATTGTTCACATGATCAGATATTTTGTGAACATGATTAAGGGGATGCCCTTCACCCTTGACCACCTGATCAGAATGTACAGTCCCCGACTCTTTCGCGAGGGCCCGATTAAGCTCCAATGTCGGGCCTCAAAAGCCTTTTTTGCTTGTACTGACGAGGTTATGAACAGAGGGTAGATGAGCCGTTTTGTCCGAGTTAGGACCTCGGACCTGATTCTAGTGGAGAAGATGCCATTCCCTGAAAGGTGGAACACGAAACGTAAGTGGATACGCTAATTAAATATTCTCTTTTCCTTTCGGATCAATCTCCCCATGAACTGACTTCCTCCGCTGATGCAGCTGTCGCGGTGTACCCTAGCGCGGTTAAGGATCTGTCGGGCTGGGTTAGCCCATATGTTGAGCGCATGTGGCGTGACCTGTCTAGGGCTCGATGGGAGGCCAAGAACCACTGTGAGCCTTCACTCCTGCTGTAATTGAATCTCTCAAAAGAACTATCACCGATTGCACCCCCATTCCCTGTGTTTATATTATGCATTTGCGCAGGTCTGGGAGAGGCCTCTTTGATGAGAGAAGCACCGCCGGGGGAATCGGATACCCCGGAACCTGACAAAGAGAAGAAAAGGCGAAGGAAATCATCGATTGAGTCTTCGAAATCCAAGAAGGCAAAAGTGGAAGAACCTAAGGCTGATTCAGCAGCCTTAACTCCAGAAGTATCAGGGAGTCCCTGAGCTGAAGGCGAGGAGAAAAATGATTCCTCGGTAGCACCTGAGGGAGGAGAAAACTTGATCGTCCCACATATTGCTGAGTCGGTGGCTTCTAAATCGGAACTTGATGCTGTAGTTGTCCTACCTCGGGCTGAAGAGGCCTTCGAGGGTGTATCGGGTAATATCCCCGAGCCGGTTGACAGCCAAAACGTTCCTCGAGCTAAGGTGCATTCGGTAGGTGGTCCGGAGGAGACTAGTTCTGAAGCTCCTTAGAAACAAGAGACGGCCCCAATTGATCCAGTCGGGGTTATTGAAGTGAGCGATTCCACTCCGGGATAGACTTTTCCTTCGAGGGAGATGCAGTATGCCCAAATAAAGAATCTTCCGATGTGGGGGCGCCCGTCGGAGATAAAGATGTATTTGAAAGACTTTTTGCTGCGCCCGAGGAAAACCCTGATCTTGACGCCTCACTTATTTTCAGTGAGATCGACAGGCTCTGTGAGCAGGTAATTTTTTGTAAATTCTGCTTGGTGACCTGATCTTCGTCTTTCTGGCTTTGTTTCTTTCATGGTTTCGGGCCAGGGTGTTTTATAATCAGACCTTTGCTAGGTTTCAAGCCGAGTTGACTCGCTACGAGGGTGAGCACAGGAAGCTCACCTCGGAAGCCGATGAGCTTAGAGCCCTTTTTACCAAGAAGGAGGAGGAAGTCCGTGGCCTTTGGGATTGTTTGGAGGAGGCGTCCCGAGAGAGGACTCATCTCACTAAGCAGGTTATATAGTTTCCGTTTGTTTTTGTCTACATGCTTACCCGACTTCAGTGTTTTTACACCTTTGGGCTGATCTTTGTAGCTTGAGAAGAAAGATGTCCTAATGAGGGAGGAGCTCCGAGCCAGAGACTCTGAAATTCTCGAACTCAAACGGCATGTGAGTGAGATAGCCTTTGAGAGAGATACCCTCCAGGGAAGGGTGGTCTCAGTCGGACATCAACTTCATGATGTGAGGGCGGAGAGTAATAAGTATAAAGATCTCCAGACTGAGTTGGTTGTTGCGCTATTCGGGGTTAGGGATGAAGCCGAGGCGCTCGTATCCTCGTACAAAGAGGATGCTGTTGCTACAAATGCTCAGGACAAGAAGGTATCCAGGGAGGCCGAGCTGCAATTGACCCGAGCCGTGGAGCATGCCCGGTTGTCTATCGAGATCGAAAGGGTGAAGACCCTAGAAAAGGAGGTTGCGGCCCTACTTTCTTCTGAAGGTGAGTCGAGCAGTGGCTCGGAAGATGATGAAGATGAAGGTGGAATCCCGGAAGGGGAAGAGGCCATTGAAGATCCGGGGGCCATGACCGGAGCTGTTGAAGGCTCAACCTCCGAGGGAGCCATCGAAGGCACAACCCCGGTGGTAGATTAGGGTTTTATTTGCTCTCTCCCTTGTAAGGGCTTTAGGCATAGGCCTTGTAAATGCACCCTTGTGAACTTTCAATATGTATGTAAAAAGCCTTTCATTTTTCATCATTTCTCGTTTTTCCTTTGCTTTTAGGAATAAACTGTGACGCTTGTTGACAAATGGTCCAAAATATTGGACCTCAAATTAAACCCTTAGGTTCTTGCTGCTGCTGAGAAATTTGTAACTGTCGAAAGTTGACCGTTTGGGGCTTAGTCCCCGAGTCAAGTTTCGTCTTGAGTTCATCGACCTTTACGTCCAAAAGTCGGCCCTGAGGCTGTTTGAGTCGGCCCTTAGGCTCTTACGCTTTGGTTTGGTGCGACCTCTAATCAGCCTTGAGGCTCTTTTAAGTTGGCCCTTAGGCTCTTACGTGTTGGGTCGGTGCGATACAGTTAAAATAAAGTACTATAGTAAGAATAGATACCTTGGATACAGGTAAACTTCTCAAACGACCTCTAATATAGGCTGGCGCTTAGGCTATTACGCATTGGGGCTCTTACGCGTTGGGTCGGTACGACCTTTAATATAGGCTAGCGCTCAGGCTCTTACGCGTTGGGTCGGTACGACCTCTAACATAGGTTGGCGCTCAGGCTCTTACGCGTTGGGTCGGTACGACCTCTAATATAGGCTGGCGCTCAGGCTCTTACGCGTTGGGTCGGTATGACCTCTAATATAGGCTTTATTTTACCCTCGTTAAAGACTTTTTGAAGTTTTTGTGTTCGCCCAACTCTTCGACGGTTCGATAATAACCTCGATTGTGAGCCGTTATGTAACGATAAATGAGCACCTCGGGAGGTTTCGCTCGATGGCTGAATTGTTTCGAAGCCTTTTCATTGTTTGGAGCTGACATGATCGAAGATCTTTTGCTTATGCCGAGGGTAGCCTGATTAACCGGTTCTTTTCGAAGTATTTTCTAAGTAATTGAAGGCTTGTGATTTTTTGCCGACGGTCGGGCGTCCCCAAGTCGCGTTAGTTTGGCCAGAGCCTTATGACCGTAGTCATTATGTTTGGCCGTTGCCTTTTAGTCCCCGAGTGAGGTAGCCTCGGCGTCTATATCGAGGGTATGCCTTTTTAGGGGTCTTACAAGTTCAATCTATAGCCTTGACTTTAAGATCGGGATTATGCCCTTTGTAAGGTCATATGAATTTGAACATGCCTTACTTGAGGTCTTACGGATAGGTTACTTGGCCCAAGTACAACTCATGCCTTGCTTGAGGTCTTACAGATTTGGTATTGCCTTATGAAGGTCTTACACTGTTGATAATGCCTCATGGAGGTCTTACGTTTTCTAGCATTGCCACATGGAGGGCTTTCGGGCTCGAGGTTTCCCGCTTGGGGTCTTATGGCCTTGGGTTTCTGATAGCTCGATGGGGTGACAGTCGGCGACAGCCCCCGAGACATCGAAAGTTTTTGGCTCTGGAGTCGTTCCTTGTAAACTTGATGTTGCCTCATTGAGGGCTTATGAGATCGAAGTTTCCGGCCCGGAGGTCGTATGGCTTCGAGTTTTTGATGTCAGTTCCCGAGTGTTCGGGAAATTTCTGGCCCTGGAGCCATTTCTTTTGAAAACAGAAAACTTCTTTGAAACTCAAATTGTTTTGATGGTAAAAACAAGAAATATTCCTTGATTACTTGGCACAATTATACATAGTTTTCACCGTTGAGGGTTCGATCATTCTATGCGGACACAGTTCATTTGACCGTTTGGCCCGATACATCACCTTCCTATCGAGACCCTCTTTAGCTTATTTTGATTTCTCCGATGAGGCGATCTCCTGGGGGGATGCCCCCCAGTATTCGAGTGTGATTGGAGAGAAGCCTTGAATACTTGTTGAGTCCTCCTTAGGTAGAATATAGATGTAGCCTCGTTAAAAACCTTGCCCGTAAAACCCTTTTTAGGATAAAATCCGATCGAAGGAAAAGAGTGCAATGCATGCTTTAAAACCCAAGGTCTTTGAGTCGGAGGATGTTTCGGTGTCTACCATTGAACAACTTTGCAGTAATAGCGTTTGAGCATTGATATGTTCCAATTGCTTGGAAGTTGTTCGCCTTCCATGGTACCGAGCTTGTAGGACCCTTTGCCGATCACTCCGAGGACGCGGCACGGTCCTTCCCAGCTTGGACCTAGCTTCCTTTCATTAGGGTTTCGAGTGTTTAGGGTGACTTTCCTTAGGACTAAGTCCCCGACTCCGAAATGTTGGAGATTTGTTCTCCTGTTATAGTACCTTTCGATTCTTTGTTTTTGGGCGGCCATTCGGACCAGTGAAGCTTCTCGCTTTTCATCTAATAGTTTGAGGGCTGCAGTCATGGCCTCGTTGTTTAAGCTCTCGGCGGCATGTCAAAATCTGGCACTTGGCTCTCCGACCTCGACCGATATCAAAGCCTCGGAGCCATACACCAGAGAGAAAGGCGTCTCTACCGTGCTCGATTTTGGAGTTATTCGATATGCCCATAGCACCTCGGGTAACATTTCTCTCCATTTTCCTTTCGCATTTTCTAACTTCTTTTTCAAGTTTTGAATGATGGTCTTGTTTGTGGACTCGGCCTGACCATTTGCACATGGGTGGTAGAGTGTCGATAGGATCCTTTTGATTTTATGGTCCTCGAGGAACTTTGTTACTTTGATTCCGATGAATTGCTTCCCGTTATCACATGTTATCTCGGAGGGAATCCCGAATCGACACATGATATGATCCCAGATGAAGTTAATGACTTCTTTTTCTCTTATCTTCTCGAAGGCCTGCGCTTCCACCCATTTTGAGAAGTAGTCAGTCATAAATAAAATAAATCTAGCTTTACCTGGTGCCGTTGGTAGGGGTCCGACGATGTCCATCCCTCACTTCATGAACGGCCATGGAGACAAGGCTGAATGTAGCTGTTCACCGGGTTGGTGAATCATTGGTGCAAATCTCTGGCATTTGTTGCATTTTCGGACGAATTCTTTGGTGTCCTTCTCCATGCTGTCCCAATAGTAGCCTGCTGTGATCACCTTTCGGACTAAGGAATCGGCACCGGAGTGATTTCCGCTGGTGTCCTCGTGGATTTCTCGGAGCATGTAATATGTGTCCCCCGGTCCTAGGCATACTGCTAGGGGCCCATCAAAGGTTCTTTTGTATAGAGTTCCATTCTCATCGAGTGAGAATCGGGCTGCTTTGGTTCGCAGGGCCCTCGACTCTTTTGGGTCCGCGGGTAGCTTCCCACTTTTCGAATAATCGATGTATTTATATCTCCAATCCTATGTCAGGCTAGTGGAGTTGATCTCGGCATGGCCTTCTTCGATCACTGATTTGGATAGCTGAACAACAGCCTCGGGGAGTATGTCATCTTCCGCGACAGACGATCCCAGGTTTGCGAGGGCATCGGCCTCGCTATTCTGCTCTCGAGGTATGTGAACCAGAGTCCATTCTTTGAAGCGGTGCAATGTGACTTGAATTTTTTCTAAGTATCTTTGCATCTTGTCTTCTCGAACCTCAAAGTTCCCATTTACCTAATTTACCACCAGAAGGGAATCACATTTTGCTTCGATGACTTCCACTCCTAGGCCTTTGGCCAATTCCAGACCTGCAATCATAGCCTCATACTCGGCTTTGTTGTTAGTCAGCTTTGTAGTTTTTATAGATAGCCTAATCATGCCGCCCGTAGGTGGCTTCAGAACTATGCCGAGTCCGGACCCTTTCACGTTCGAGGCGCCGTCAGTGAACTAGGTCCATATCCCCGAAGATGTGCCCATTTTTAGTAAAAGTTCCTTCTCTACCTCGGGCACGAGGGCGGGCGTAAAGTCGGCCACAAAATTTGCCAGAATTTGGGACTTGATAGCCGTTCGGGGTTGATACTCGATACCGTACCCCCCGAGTTTGATGGCCCATTTGGCCAGTCGGCCCGATAATTCGGGCTTATGCAATATGCTTCGAAGAGGATATGTCGTTAAAACACAAATACGATGGCATTAAAAATAAGGCTTTAATTTTTGAGATGCGCTTATCAATGCAAGAGCTAATTTTTCTAGGTGCGGATACCTGGTTTTGGCATCTCCCAGGGTCCGACTTACATAATAGACAAGGAATTGCGTACCTTGTTCTTCTCGAACCAGCACACCACTTACCGCTACCTCAGATATGGCCAGGTACAAATACAACGTTTCATCCTCCTTTGGGGTGTGGAGTAAAAGTGGACTTGTCAGATATCGCTTCAACTCCTCTAAGGCACGTTGGCAATCCGGAGTCCATTCGAAGCTGTTTTTCTTTTTGAGTAAGGAGAAGAAATGATGACTCCTGTCTGATGACCTCGATATGAATCGGCCCAAGGCTGCTATCCGCCCGATCAGCCGTTGTACGGCCTTCACATTGTTTACCACCATGATTTCTTTAATGGCTTTGATTTTGTCGGGGTTGATCTCAATCCCCCTGTTTGACACCATGAAGCCTAAGAATTTGCCTGAACCCACTCCGAAGGCACATTTCTCGGGATTAAGTTTCATGTTGTAGCTTCTGAGGATGTCGAATGTCTCCTGCAAATGAGTCAAATGGTCCTCTGCGCGCAGGACTTAACTAGCATATCATCAATGTAAACTTCCATGGATTTGCCTATTTGATGTTCGAACATCTTATTAACTAGGCGTTGATACGTGGCTCCCGCGTTTTTTAGCCCGAAGGGCATCACATTGTAGCAATACGTACCGTACTTCGTGATGAACGAAGTTTTTTCCCTATCCTCGGGGTTCATCTGAATTTGATTATACCCCGAGTAGGCGTCGAGAAAGGTGAGGATCTCGTGGCCGGCCATGGCACTAATCAAGTGGTCGATGTTGGGCAACGGGAATGAATCTTTGGGGCACGCTCTATTTAAGTCTTTATAATCTACACATATTCTTAACTTATTCCCCTTTTTTGGAACTACCACCACATTGGCCAACTATTCGGGATATTTTACCTCCCCAATAGACCCTATTTTGAGGAGTTTTGTTACCTCGTCCTTGATGAATGCGTGTTTTACCTCGGACTGAGGTCTTCTTTTTTGCTTCAACGGTTTGAACCTGGGGTCGACACTTAGTCAATGGGTGGTTATTTCCGGCGGGATCCCTGTCATATCTAAATGGGACCAAGCAAAGCAATCGATGTTATTAATAAGAAATTTAATGAGTTTTTTCCTGAGTTCGAGGGTTAATCCCGTTCCCAGGTATACCTTCCGATCTGGGAGATACTCGATCAAAACAGCTTGCTCCAGCTCTTCAACTGTTGATTTTGTTGCATCCAATTCTTTGGGGGCAACGAAGGTTCGAGGTGCGAGGAAGTCTTCTTCATCGTCCTCGGGGGTCTATTTGCCCTCCGGCTTCTCCGAGGTGGAGGGTATGGAAGTTGGTGCCTCCCTGTGAACCACGAACATCTCCTTCGCTGCATGTTGTTCTCCATATACCGTTTTTATATCGTCTTTTGTTGGAAACTTCATCATCTAATGAAGAGTTAACGGTACTGCCCTCATGTTGTGTATCCATAGCCTTCCAAGCAATGCATTGTACCTCACGTCATCTTTGATGACATGAAATTTGGTATTTCAAACTGTACCGGACATGTTGACCGGGAGGGTGATCTCCCCCTTCATTGCTTTGTCGGCCATGTTGAAGCCGTTGAGGACTCGGGAGGTAGGTATGATTTGATCGAGCAGTCCGAGCTGTTCTACCACCTTTGTCCTGATTACGTTGGCCGAGCTACCTGGATCCACGATTACACGTTTAATTTGAATGTTATTCAAGAGAAATGAAATTACCAGCGCATCGTTATGTGGATGAGACAAGGTCTCGAAGTCCTCTTCACTGAATGCAAGGATGTCCACGGGCATGCGGCCCCAAATTTTCCCTTCTTTTGTAGCGGAGACTTTTGTCCGCTTGATCACGGGTCCTTGAGGGACGTCGGTCCCCCCAATGATCATATGAACGATGTGCTGAGGTTTTCCCGTTCCGTTCCTCCTGTCTGCCTCTCTTTCCTCCCGGGCCGGAGTTTTCCGAGATTCCTGTTGGTTTTCTTGGTGTATACTCCCGTTAATGTGGGAGCTTGTATCGACGTGGGCGTTGTGTGAGCCCACACCCATGGGGATTGGCTCTGGTGCATCCTCAGCGTTTCGCAGTGGCGCACCGGCGCCTGAAACAGCTACACCAGCCCCTCTATGGTCCTCAGGACCGTAGTTTTCATGTGCATTCACTGAGTTAGACATTTTGACCTGAAATCAAAGATTCTTGGACAAGAAAAAGTGTGAAGAATAATTTGCGTTTTTCAGTAAACCAGCACTAAAACAATCACTATTATTGATAGCCCCACGGTGGGCGCCAAACTGTTTACCTTGAAAATGGTAATTACAATTAAATTTGATTTTGTGGTTCTAAAAATTCGTAATTTATTTTAATGCTAATTTTTAAGCGATAGATGCTAAGTGTGAGTTAGGAAAATGAGATAAGAGCTCAAGGCGCATGTTATGCAAATCGAATAGCTGTAAATCGGGGTCTCGAGCTGGCCTACGCTAGGCCTCGGGGTCGAGCTAAAGTGCCTGACTGGGGATGGTTGATGAAGAACTAACAGTTCTGAGGGCCTGGATGATGGATCTTTAAGATCAATGATGGGTAATAAATGAAGAACAATTAATAAAACACAATAAATGTAAGCAATAAAACCAAAGGAGCGACAGTAGAATATGTTTAGGTTGAAGAGCAGAGAATGTTCTTGTTCTTGTATTGAATATCATATGTCTTACAAAATGATAAGGGTCCCCTTTAAATAGGAGGGGGAATCCCAACATGGTACATATGTAATTATTATAAAGAAATGTAGCTGGTACAGCTACTTGTACTATCCTTGCAGGCGTTGTCAGCTTTGACCACGTGCCTAGGGAATTTCCCGCTTATCCATGATAGCCACCGATTAGTGCTGCCCCGAAATCGAGCATAGGGAACCCTCGGGGTCGAACCTCGAGCTGTGCCTCGAGCCTTCTGGAGACGGGCTATGGAGTGTCATAATGATCATAAAATCGGACTCTCCGATTTTAGCCGTATACACATATATATATTTCTTCTTCTTAGTAAAATACATTGGGCCTTAGTTGCTAGGTTAGGCGCCGAAATCTGCGAGTAACTCTACAAGCTTGGGCCATGTTATTCATCCAATGGTTTCTGTCCCCCGAAACGTGGAAATGACACCAGTAGCTACTTTTAAGCATACTGTTTAAAATATCTTTACAGTTTATAATGTATTTAAATATTAGCTAATTCGCTCAAACTTCAAGACAAGACGTCCTGAAGTTCAAATCTCTAAGTTTAAACTTCAGGACATCGTGTCCTAAAATTCGAATATTGTGTCCAGAGATCAAAATTTATGTCTTGAAGTTTAAATTAGCAGTTTAGAAATTCATTACACTTAGTCTTGAATTTCAAATTAACAGATCAAAAATTTAGGACACTAAGTCCTGAATTCCAATTTAGCAGCTCAAAAATTTAGGAAAAAATTCAGGATACTTAGTCGTGATGTTTGGGTGAATTGGCTAATCTTCAAATATATTGTAAATTGTGAATATATTTTAAATAGCAAGCTTAAAAGTAGCCGGTAGCGCACTTTGCCCCCAAAACGCAATCTTTTTGGGCCTCAATTTTCTCCGATCTTCTGTATTCCATCCATTTTTAGGTAATATCTTTACCTTTTAATGAATTTCTTAACAAAAGCTCGGCCAAACTTGTATTTGAACTTTTACAGATACCCTTAATTGGGATTTCTTTATCTTTAATCGATCATAGATTTCGAGCTTCGAGAATGGAGTACTGCATAATAGAGAGCATTTTACCCTTTAATGGACCTACTTGATGCAAATCCTAATAAATCGAGCTGCACTCTCATTAAATCAATAGCAGCACCCACAACCACTTAATTTTTTTTTTTTGTTGATAAACAAACACAGCTAACTTATCAAATGTTCGGCACAACAGGCTTCTTGAAACTGATCAATAATTTTGGAAAACCTCATTTTTAATCATTTCTTTATGTTATCCAAACAGCCTTTTTCTTCATTGTGGAAAACTTTACAAGAAAAAAAGGCTATAACTATAATACATTTAGCTAAACAACTAAAAAAAAGTGAAGGAGTCCACTATATAGAATTTTGTCACAAATGACCGACCATATAGTTGTTGGGCATCACATGATCTTGAAAAAGAATTGTGTACCTCATCTTCATTATAACTTCGCTAGCGTTTTGCTATAGATACCAAATTTATTTTGAAAAATTTAATTTGGGTGAAGTTTGGTTTAAAGATGAAAATGTGTTTGGACATACGTTTTCAAAACATATTTTCCATATTTTTTGGAAAAACATGTATATAATTCCCAAGTTTTGGGATTTTGGCCCAAAATTAGCTCAATAGCTGATTTGGGGATTTGGGATTTGACCAAAATATGAGCAAAATTTATGGCCAAACATGAGTTTTGAAAATAAATCCCTAAACTTATGGTCAAACGGGGCCTTCAATTTTGCACTTTTTGTACCTTTTGAAGTGGGTTATCAGTTGCTTTTTGGTTGTTTCTGTAAATTAATCATATAATCACTTAATGGTCCATGAAACATCCTTTTTCTTTTAAAATAAATTGTATTAAATGGGGAATCAAAAATTATAAAATACAGTCAAATTTTGCTATAACAGTTTTGTTTGTTCCGACAATTTTTGGGTGCTCTTGTTAAGTATTATTATAGAAAACATATATTATAACATAACATGAAAAAATTAGTTCCAAAAAAAGCTTAACCGCTATAATAAAATGCTATTATAGAAAATAATTATTATAAAGAAGTCTGACTGTACAATTTTATATAGACTAAGCCCCATTTCCTTCATGTTTCCTATTATGAACTTAAATTTCTTTCTTTGTTTAACAATTCGTCTAATCATTTAGAGCCTTCTAGTCTACTAGTCTACTCTATAGTTCTGACAATACGTATGAAATATTTATATATAAAATTAGTGGTAGAGTTGGAACTTTGGCATTGAAAGGACAGGGACGAGCTATATGCAAAAAAGTTTTGGTGAAAAAGGGTTAAATTAGCAAAAAAGTAATATTAGATGAGGTACTTTACTTTTTAGTCTGTTCCAAAACAAATGATACATTTTTAAATTTGGAAATAATTCAAACTTTAAACTCTTCATTTTACTCATTTACCCTTAATGAGAAGCTTTTATAGCCACACAAATGGCATGACGCCACAAACCTTTTACCCCTTAAGCTTTTAAGACCACAAGTTTCAGAAGTCTTCTTCTTTCTTCTTAAACTCCGTGCCGAGTCAAACTACCTCATCTAATATGAAACGGAGGGAGTAATATTTTTATATGTAAAAAAATAGAAGTGAAAATGGATTGCATGCCCATATATTATATTCTAGCTTATTGGTTGCCTATTTTATATTTATATATAAATTTAAGTGCATTTTTTCCCCAAAGTGTAAGTGCATGTCGGTCGTCGTTTATGTTATTATTTTCAAGAGTAAAGTATTTTTCTATTTAACAGCTTTTGTTAATTGACAACTTTACATTTATAATGAGTAAATTATATTTCAACCTTTGGTTCTCTTCTCCTTTTGCTTTAAATTTAGACAGGGACGAACCTTTACCTATACACCAAGCAAACCTCAACAAACAATCTTCTTCTCCTTTCTTTTTATTCTTCAAAGCAAATTCAACCAAATTCAGGAATTGATGAGTTCTAGCTTTAAGTTATTTAGCATTAAAACAATTACACTTTTAAAATTCAGAATTCTGATATAATATTTAATGCAAATTTAATCGATATCAAAGTTATGTCTCACATCAAAAATATTAGGTACGTACGGATGACACTTGGTGCCAAATCGCTATATGCTATATATATCTGTCTGACAGGGGCTTCTCAATAAAGTTGGTGACCTATAAGCCAAACCTTGTTCGGAGGCCATAAAATTAATTAGTTAACCCCTGATATATAGTTAAAAAATTCACCAGCTAATATGCGTAAATAAAAGTAAAAAGAGAGCATATTTATTTCAAGAAGACTTTGCTCTTGAATAATAGCAAAGACCAAAGTTATTAGCTTTCCCAACATTTACTAGCATTTAGTGGATTAATCTCTATTAATAACAAGACTGTGAAAATCAAATGATGTAGGTGTAGGAAATTCAAAGTACGAGCATCATTTTAATGAGTTGGCATTTATAAAAGAGATAAAAGTCTTTAGTTATTTTTAGACCTATACTATGTTCCCACACATGCTAGCTAGGAGAAGCATTATTCTTTTTCAGCAGTAGCGAAGCCAAAAGTTTCTCCAAGAGTATTCAAACCTGCAGAAAGAAACAAAAAAAAAATTCCCGACAAAATGTTTTCAATATATATTATATATCTCCGATTTGTGTCAGACAACTGACCACCCTTAACTAAATGTAGCTTCGACCCCTACTTTCAGTATAACTTCTCTTGATTTAAAGTGTAAAAAGATATTTGTTACTGTCAAGTCACCTAAATAACAACTAAGAAATTCATGTTATCGTCTATTAAAAGAGAAATAAGTTCGCAACCTAAAAAGAAAAATTACATATTTCAACAAGTTTGAACACACGATAGTATAAATTTTTTTGACAGCGCTAAATATATATAAGTTTAATCTTTTTTAAAATTGAGTCCAATATGGTCAGTGTCCTAAACATATAGGTGTTAGGTAACTATTTTCAAACTTTAGACTAACCAACCCAAACAACTTACTACATTTTTGACAAATTAAAGTTCCAACCGCATTATTTACAAGCAGAACTGAGAGCAAGAAATCAGCTACAATTACGGAATTCATTTATTCGGGAACTAATAATGGTTAGATTTAGAGACAGTTCCCGGATTTAGATTATGTGGGTTCAATTTTAAAGGTTTCTAGCATTGAACCCATTGTATTTTTAAAGTTATGGGTTCAGACCTATTATTTGTTGCAATTTTAATGAATCTTTTACACATAAATTTATGCTCCCGGGCGAAAGTACTGGGTTCAGATGAACCCGGCGGCCATACTCTACATCAGCCCCTAGTTAGATTACCACGTAGGGTACAAACATTGAAGCTCATGGTGCAATACTTCAAAACCATATTTAACTAGAAGAGAAAAATGCCGCCTCTCGAGTAAAAATTTAAGCGCATCCTGTGTTTAGACCAAACAAATATAACTTTATCATGGTTAAATAACAATAAGGTAAGAATATATATTAATTAACTACACTTAGATGAGAAAAGAGTACACACATGGTCGTAAGCACCTTATCCCAAGCAGTATTATGTGACACCGCTTCGTCATACACATAATAAGAAAAATAAAAATATTGGATATAAAATAAAAAATAGTATCACTTGTTGTAACATTGATTTATTTATTTATTTAATTTTTTAAATATAACACCGTTTACTAAAGTTTCTGCGTACAGTACACAAAAGACACATACATTATGTTATAAATTGATTTAGGGGGTTGGGGTCTTCCTTTTCAGATTACAGAAATTCATAAAGATGCGAAGAATTTGGTACTTACCATCTTAACTCAAAGAATTATAATTAATGATTCTTATTCAAAGTTCAAACCCCTAACAAATGCTCAGCTCTATAAATACAAGAGAGAGGGCATTGTTGAAAGCATATGTCTAGTACTATTTGAAAGAAAAATGAATTGAAACTTTACTTCTTATAAATAACCTTGTAACGCTTTTTCCTCCTTTGAATTCACACCTTAAAAAAACCATACAACATTTGCTTCTTGTCATTGCAGAGGTATGTACATTTTCTGCTTCTTGGTTTTGTTTTGGCGTTATATTCTTCTGTATATCTTCAAGAACAAAATGGCAATGCTAAAAATATGAATTTAAGTTATACACATTCACAGTGTATCCGCGCCCGTTACTATAATACATTGTTGTTACTATTGTTTGCTACTTGAGCCAAGGGTCTATCGGAAACAACCTCTTTATCTATATAAGGTAGGGGTAAGGTTTGCGTACACACTACCCTCCCCAGACCCCATTTATGAGAATATACTGAGTTTGTTGTTGTTATTGTTGTTGTACATTAACAGTGTAAAAAAATTTCACATTATTAATGAATTTTAACATGTAAGAGCAAGTTAGTTACAGTACTATTTTTATATATTAGTTATACTTATCAAGAGATTTATCTGTCTATATAAATACAAAGAGTATTAAACTCTAAGAAACATTCAAAAGATATACTTCAAAGTAAGCTATATATATATATGACATACTAAAGTGTGTTTGCAGGGAGAGTGAAAACTGCAAAAGAGTTGGAAAAATGAAGAAAGTTGGGAGAAATATTAGAGGATGGAGTTCTGTTGTTGGATTGTTGGGTATTTTGCTTCAGCTATTCTTGCTAATTGAATGTGCAGCAACAAGGTATATTTCAGTTATTTATCTTTCTTTTGGTTTTAGTTCAAATCATTATTTCGATTATCATTAAAATATATAATACTATGGTTGTTTTGTTGTCTTCTCTATTCTGTCAACTTATGTTTTCGTAGTTACTTAACATATTATAGGAAATGGAATTCTTGGATTTTGTTTGAGATGATGAATGAGAATATAGAGAAGTGGAACTTTTATTTTTTTTGTTTGGTTTTGTTGCTTTTTGTCTGCTAGTTTGTTTTCAGGTAGTGCTGTTATCTTGTTTTTCCTTTTGGTTTAACTATTGTATATGTTAAACCCACAAACCCGACCTAACTAATTCAGATTCGCACCAAATAAGTACACTAAAAAAGTAAGTAAAATATTCTTCTGAAATTTCATTACTTTAACCCAAGAAATCCAATTAAGGTGGAGAGTTC
Organism: Nicotiana attenuata; assembly: GCF_001879085.1. Classification (NCBI taxonomy): domain Eukaryota; kingdom Viridiplantae; phylum Streptophyta; class Magnoliopsida; order Solanales; family Solanaceae; genus Nicotiana; species Nicotiana attenuata. Next base: position 33,377 of record NW_017671490.1, read on the forward strand.
TCAACAATTCCAAAATATACTTAGTGGTACCTATTGAACTTTTAGTTGAAGGGTCATGGGAAGGACAATGTTCACATTTTTCTGCTTTTGGCTTTTGGCTTTCTGTTTTCTTGTTCTTGTTTCTTTTTATCTTTCCTTTGAGTTTTTAAAAACTATTTAACCACATAATGAGTGAGATGGCAAACTAGCTATATAAAAAATGAGAAGTGACAAAAAGAAAGAAAAAAGAGGGTTTGATCCAAAATATTTTTCTTCTTTCTCCAACCAATTTTTCCCCACATAGTCGTTTTGGAGCTCGAATAATCCAGACTCACGCCATGAAGTCCAACTTTGGAGAAAAAACGCTCTTTATTAAATATGATTAATTCATATAGCATAAATCTAAAACCTCCGATTAAGAATGACGGGATTCTCACCACCTCATCACCACAACCGTTAGTGGTCTCCAACCAGTTACCATTTACATGTGCACCTCTGACTTAAGGACATTCTAAGTTGAAGGGCACACAAGTTGTCTTTTTCATCTTTTTCCCTCTTTTAGTACCGTCATTGATGGGCGCATGACTTAGTTTTCTTCTGCTTAGGGAAAGGTATGTCTTCCTTTCCCAAATAATGCTATTTTATTCCAAAGTGCTTAGTGAATAATGCTTTGTAGCTTTAAAGTGATTATGCTCTACCATAATTAACCTATTAATATATGGGTCCCACACCCCTTTTCCAAGAAAAGAAACATATAGAAAAACAAACAAAAATGTTTAGTGGTTCGATATTAGGAGTCTAACGTAAAAGCAATTGCATGAATATGTTGGCTTTTAAAAAAAGTTATTACTCCCTCCGGTTCAAAATAAGTGATTTTTTGGATGTTTTCACACAGATTAAGAAATCCACCTTTTAGCATTAATTAGGAATGGAATTGACCATATTAACCTTTACTATCTCACATAAACACTCCTAACACGTATTCCAACACTAATTACTCCAAGGACAATGTAGGGAAAAAATAATTAATACATTCTTGAAATCTGAAAAAATCACTTATTTTGGACCACAAGAAAAAGGCCAAAAAATCACTTATTTTGGACCGGAGGGAGTAATAAATAAAGTGTTTGTTTGGCCAAGTTTTTTTTTTTTTTTTTTAGCCTAAAGTGTTGTTTTGGGTCAAAAGTGAATTTTTTTCAAAGTTAAGGTATTTGGCCAAGCTTTTAGAAGGAGAAATAATAGTAATTGTTAGTAGAAGTAAGTAGAAACAATTTTCAATAAGCAAAAAAATAGCTTTTTCTCAAAAACACTTTTTTTGAAAGCACTTTCGAGAAAAATACAATTAGAAGCAGTTTTTAAAAAGTTTGATCAAGTTGCTGCTCAAAAGTGTTTTTCTAAATAATTAGCCAAACACAAACTGTTTCCACCAAAAATATTTTTTTGAAAAGCACTTTTGAAAATTTTTTCCTTCAAAATAAGCTAGATTTTAAAATTTTGGTCAAACACACTATAAAATAAAAAAGTTAGGGGAGATGGGACTAAAATTGTACTATTGTGGTAACTACACTATTTTGTATTGTCGAAGTTATTTTTGGAATTTCAATCTTCTCCTTTGCTGTCTTTTTATTCCTCATATTTGTCAGTCTTAATCGTACGAAAAAAGAATTAAAAAGAGAAATGAAAAATAAAAGTGAAACATGGGAGGTGGTTAAATTTTTATAATTAATCTTCAGAGTAAATTAAAGTTAACTCATCAAAACTCTTATCACATGATTTTCTTTTTTTGGTTTTCTGTATTTGTTTTTCAGGAGAATTACCAAGAAGAACAGCCAATCGGACTTGCAATCCTTATATCCTCCAGTACAATTACATAGACTGAATAATCATGTAATAACCTCTACAATGATTCTTACCACCTTATTCTTCTATTTTTTTCACCTTACTCAAATAATATAAATGCTTTTAATTAGTACAATTTTCTTTTCCCTTTCGCAGGTGTTGGTGGATAATGGCCTATTCAACATTACATTTTCTGTTCCTGGGGGAATGATCAATGCTATACAATACAATGACATCGATAATTTATTGGAAAATGAAAATAAACTAAATAATAGAGGGTACGTTAAGTCTTCTAAGCAGTCTATACTTTTTGGTTTTCGATATTTGCATTGGGATCCCGACTAATCAGGATTCGCGTCGTGTAAGACCCATATAAGCAAAAGCGCTCTCTACCATTATCTTTTTCTAACCTATGGCTCAAACCCGAGACCTTTAGTTAAGGAACGAGGGTTATTATTCATCCTCCCACCATACCTCTTGATGGTCATCTATATATTTTCACTTTTTCTAGGTCACAATATATTGTCATAAGTTGAAAAATTTACACAAAATATTTGTAGGTATTGGGATATTGTTTGGAACAAAGCAGAAAAACCAGGGATCATCTATGACAAGTAAGTTTTTTTTTCTTTATGGATTTCTATTTTGGAATTATTTAAAATTTAGCCTCAATTAGTGAATATGAGAAACTGATGAGTGTTTCCAATTTTATAATTGTAGACTTGAAGGGACAAACTTTGAGGTTATAGTGCAAGATGAAAATCAAGTAGAGCTTTCATTCACAAGGACTTGGAAGTCTTTAAATGCCTCAAATCTTTCTATGAACGTTGACAAAAGGTGCAGTGTAAGTCTTTTAATCTTTGCCTTAAAATATTAATTACCATTAATATCAACCCTTTTGAGTCTTATTTACTCACTCAGAAATTTTTGTATTCGGTATGATACAAAAAAATTACCTTATTTTGTTTGGTCACTTTAAATTAACCAAATCAAGTAATCTGTAGGCATTAATCTCTACTAGTACGGTCAGACATTTTTATAACAACATTCCTATATAACAGCCATTCACAATAAAAGTCAAGTAGGGGTGTTCACGGTTCGGTTTGGTCGGTTTTTGATTAAAATCAAAACCAAACCAATTTAATCGATTTTTAAAATTTTAAAACCAAAACCAAACCAAATTAAATACAAACCACCGGTTCGATTGTTGTTGGCTTGGTTCGGTTTGGTTCGGTTTTTCGGTTCTTAGTAAGCTAATGATAAGTCGATAATATTAAAACAACGCTAGACAACAATCTGAAAATAATTTGCCAAATTTATGCTTTTTATATATTTCTTTGACAACTGAAAGTTTATTTACATGTTTATATGAAAAGAATGAACAAAAAACAAACTATAAGGTTGCTTTTTCAAGCTTTAGTCATTGTTGTCTTGCAATTTGAATGTGCTTTCTTTACTCTTGTGGTGGTTTTTTTTTACCTCTTCTTTTAGGCAAAAGTATGTGCGGAGGGTTAGAGAATTAGAGTCTATTAATGAAAAGAAAATTGGTCGAATCCTACTGTTTTGGGATTAGACAATCTTTTAAGATATAACAGGATAAACCAAAATTCAAAATAACAATTAAAATTATTAACAAAAAGATATTATATTGTATACAAATAATTATTAAATTTTGTATATAATTAATCAGTTTGGTTCGGTTTATTTTTCGGTTTTTTAAAATAGAACCAAAACCAAACCAAATATTATCGGTTTTTAAAATTTAAAACCAAAACCAATCCAAATAAAAAAAAAAGATCGGTTTACTTAATCGGTTTTCAGTTTGGATCGGTTTTCCGTCAAACCGTGAACACCCCTAAACCCAAGTTTTTCTTGGAGCCGATTTTTATATTATGTTATAATATATGCTTTCTATAACATCACTTCACTATAGCAGCCAAAAATATCCAAACAAACGAGACTGTTATAGAGAATTTCAATTTTTACTACAGATCACTTGCTTCGAACAACATCCCGATTGTTGTCGACCTTTCAAATATCATATATTACGTAATTTTATGTGTAACCATATGCGAGAAAATGATTTCGCAAAATAATAGCAGATAACATATTTTTCGCGGAGAGAAATTTCTTGGATTTGAAATGCCAAAATCAGGAAAAACTATGTGAAATTAATGTTTTTCCTTCGCTAATATTTGGTTTAATTTTTGTAGATTTATAATTCTTCGGGGAAATAGTGGCTTTTACTCCTACGCAATTTTGGAACGCTTGGAAGGTTGGCCAGACATAGATGTCTACCAAGGAAGAATGGCTTTCAAGCTTAATGAAAAATTGTATGTAATTAACAATTATTAGTGGCCTTGTAAAGGCAGCTCGGTGCAGTAAACTCCCGCTATGCGCGGGGTTCGGGGTAGGGTCGGACCACAAGGGTCTATTGTACGCAATCTTCCCCTGTATTTCTGCAAGGAGCTGTTTCTACAGCTCGAACTCGTGACCTCCTGGTCACATGGCAGCAACTTTATCAGTTACGCCAAGGCTCCCGTTCTATTAGTGGCCTTATGTTTTTCTCTATTTATTTCCTTTTAATTGTGTGTGTATATTTATTTATACGTGAGTGTGCAAATCCGGATTAGTCGGGTTCAAGTCCTGAAAATGAAAAAATTCGTATAATTACTTATCTTTTACTTTATTGCTCCGAAAATACTAAATTATTTTTTGTAACAAGAAAGTTTTTCAAATTAGTTTTAGTATCACTACCTTAGTTTTGGCCATGGTTGTAAAATAAATAGTTGGCTAACTTTTTGGGCAGGTTCCCATATATGGCTATTTCAGATGAAAGACAGAGGATAATGCCCACAGCAAAAGATCGAGAAATGGGCCGAGAACTTGATTACCCAGAAGCTGTACTTCTTACAAGCCCAACTAATTCTTTCCTCAAAGGAGAGGTAGATTTCGTGATTATTCTTCTTATCTTCTTATTATATATTCTGAATTTAAATTAATCATACACTTCTTAACTACTATTATCTTTTATCTTCTTATTTTTTCATTTCAAATTTGATTTTCTTGCTGCTAAAATGTTTTTAGATCTTTACACAAATAGCCAGCGGATTTACTATTTATTTTTTTTTAGCATGTATATGTAAAATATATATGGTTATACATATATTATACATGGACATTTATGGAGTCAGGATTTTCATTAAAGGATGTCAAAATATAAAAAATTAAAATACACAAAAAAGGAAAAGGGATTAAACGTATAATATGTATACATAAAACTGAATTTTTTTACCTAACAACACAGGGAGTGTCAGTTTACAACCTTAGTTACACGTGGCTCTGCCAATGTACATGGATTAAGCATAAGTAATGTATATTATGATTATTTTTAATTTATACGATCGGGTAGGCGACTATTTAGGTTAATTACTCTATTATTATTTTAATCTAGGTGGATGATAAGTATCAATACTCTCTTGAAGACAAGGATAATCGGGTCCATGGGTGGATAAGCCCAAACCCGAGAACTGGGTTTTGGATGATTACACCTAGTAATGAGTTCAGAACAGGTGGGCCTGTTAAACAAGACCTCACTTCTCACACCGGCCCAATAACTCTATCTGTAAGTATATCATATGTTAGCTGCATAAAGTGTTTTTATTCTTCTTGTAAGATTATATATCCTTTATTTTTTTAATCCATATTTTAAAATGATGCTAGAAATTTCTATAAATAGAAATCATACCATATCTTGAAGAAATAAGAAAAACATAATTTTGGTTTTACCCTATGTTATATGGAAAACACCTAGAATCCGCATTATCAGTGGCGGCGGATGTAGCCTTTGTGCTGTGAATTCAATCGAATCCAGTATTTTCGATGTATGCTTTAAATATGTATGTAAAATTATTATAATTTCAATAAATATTAAATTTGAACATATAATTTTAAAAGTAAAATGAGTTTAGTGCTAAAAACTTAGAAGGTCAAACAATTGATGTAACATATGTTCACACAATTGATGTAACAGATGTTTTTCAGCACACATTATGCGGGAGATATTCTAGCACTGAGATTTCGAAATGGAGAGCCCTGGAAAAAGGTTTTTGGCCCTGTTTTTATCTACTTAAACTCTGTCTCATCAGACGATGAAGATATTCCCACACTATGGACAGATGCAAAGGAACAGGTACTTTTCTATTACAGTATGTTGCTCGAACTCTCCAAAAAATGATGCCGAGTGCATGTCAGATCCTTCAGAAGATGGAGGATTCCCACAGGCCGGCGACATATTTGGAGAGCAATCCAATTTAAAAATAGTAAAAGGTCTCTTCTTAATTATTTGACTGGACTTTAACGTGAACAGATGTTAATAGAAACCGAAAATTGGCCATACAATTTCCCTCTTTCGCAAGATTTTGTTGCAGCTGATCAACGGGGTACTGTAAGTGGCAGATTACTCGTTAGCGATAGGTACATTAACTTACTACGTACTATTTTTCTACTAGTGTATAACAAGATGCATGTTTTTTTTTTATACTTACTATTAACAAGCTACAAGTTTCTTATTGCAGCTATGTAAGTAAAAGACTTATCACAGCAAATTCTTCTTTCATTGGGTTGGCTGTACCTGGAGATGTAGGGTCATGGCAAATTGAAAATAAGGTTTGTATATTTCTTTTTTCTCAAGTATTTTTAACAGCATTGTTTTTTTAAACTTAGCTGCATTAATTTTTTTTTTCACCAATACATGATTTTTGTTATTCTTCAGGGTTATCAATTTTGGACTCAAACGGATAATGAGGGATATTTTTTGATTAAAAATATCATTCCAGGCAATTATAGCTTGTATGCTTGGGTTCCTGGATTTATTGGTGATTACAAATCCAAGAACTACATCAACATTACTCCAGGTTTGCATAAAACACTTTTAGTTGCTCCATCCACTTAAAATCCGATACCATACTAATCGATTAAATTTAGGCTCGATTTGTGAGACAGTACTTTTACTTTTAACCGATAGGTCATGAGTTCGAGCCTGATGATATATATATCAACATTTGATAAAGTTGATAAATTTAACTTCTTATACTAAAAAGAGCAGTCTGGTGCACTAACCTCTCGATATGTGCGGGGTCCGAGGAAGGGTTGGACCACAAGGGTCTATTGGACGCAATCTTACCCTGCATTTCTGCAAGAGGCTGTTTCTACAGCTCGAACACGTGATTTCTTAATCACATGGCAGCAACTTTACCAGTTACGCCAAGGTTTCCCTTCAATTTAACTTCTTACACTGACAATATAATTTTGTTCAACAATATAGGGTGACTTAAAAGCTGCACGTAACTGCGGATAATAAGTAGAAGTAGTTACTTGAAAAAAGAAAGCAGGCAACCTACTATAACAGGTTAAGTTGCACTAATAGCCTAAATATTCTCACTTGGCAGACTCTCTACCCGTTGGGGTAGGAGTAAGGTCTGTTATCGCTACTGTGTTAAAACACAAAATTAGAAAGACTGTTAGAAGATAAACTGGAAAAACAGTAAACTATAAAAAAAAATATTCCGAGTCCACAATTTTTTTGTGCGTCCTTAAGGAATTTTAACCCCCTCACACGTTACCAGGGTAATGGATTAAATCCTCCCAAGATGAAACGGAATAAACCTTCCTGCAACAGTGGCAATACAAACTGCAGGATACCAACGAACTCAAAGAACGGAGCAAAATCACACTTACGAATTTGAGAGAGAGAGACTGCAAAGTAGAATACAGTATTCAGAAGGAAGGAAGTTCTATAATTTTTCAGTGTCGAAAAAAGAAGCCATGCCTCAGATTTATAGGCAATTATCGGAAGAGGTGTGATGTCTGTTCAGGAAAAAGTGTCTGTTCAGGAGGAAAAACAACGTTCAGCAAAGGCAGCGTGAATTTGAATTCCAGTTAATTCCGTTAATGAACTGACTGGCATTTAATTAATTATTAAATAATTAATTAAATAAATTTTGTCCAAAAAATAATCTTATCGATCATTTGACAAATCCAAATCCAAATCCAAACCCGAAGCCGAGCCGATCGAGCGACGACGACGGCGCGAGGGTTCATTCTCTTCAACTCCTTTTAAGAGCTCTAAGAAGTGATCCTATATATATACACACAAATGTAGTTGTCCGTCACCAATGAGGGACAAAGTTCATGACAAAAGCTCACTTGATTCGAATTTTCATTTCCCTCCATTTTATTTCCCACCATTTCCCAATTCACACTCTTAGACTTTAAAGCCCAATGCTTAAAGTCTTTAAAGCCCAATGCTTTAAAGTCCAACAATCCCCCACATGAATGGGAATGGCTGTAACAAGAATGATCATAGATAAAAGTTGTGTGATTTGCAAGTAAGGATTAATTGCATCTGGATAAGTAGGTTTCCCTTTGAACTTTTCATAGTGAACATATGTCGGATATATTCGGTCAATCAGTAGATTTGATATCTTTGAACCGTCGAACTTTAGTGTATACCTAGACAACCATATGTCACACAACCAACCCTTAACCGTCTTTTGGTTCTCATTGTTGTGTTCGTTTCAGCCATGAACACCGCCTGGTTTCATAAGTGCGTAGAGAATTAGCCTTACAGAATTCTCATTGAAGCGGCTTCCACTTCACACTTACATAGGTGATTCCTAAACGTGTAATCCTTTAGATTGACACTATTTGATAAATACCACATCAAACTTAGGTAATCATTAAAGAACGTGTAAAGTTTTATCCTTGTTACTGAACATTGTCTTCATCACGAGAAGGGACCAAAGATTTTACTTTGACAATGTTGAACCGGTCAATCACAACTTTGTTTGAGCTCCTTGAACCTAGATCTCGGAATATTTAAAATTTTAGGTAGAGTTACCGCCATGTTGACTTGTCCTCGGCCATAGTCCCATTCCCTTAAATGACTTCTTAACTCCTTCTCTAGTTAAGCCTTTTGTAAGCGGATCCGCCACATTATCCTTTGATCTTACATAATGAATAGTGATAATTCCACTAGAAAGTAGTTGTCTAATGGTGTTATGTCTTCGTCGTATATGACGAGACTTTTCGTTATACATAACGCTCCCTGCCCGTCCTATTGCAGCCTCACTATCGCAATATATGCAAATAGGAGCCAAAGATTTTGGCCAGAACGGAATGTCTTCTAAGAAATTTCGAAGCCATTCAGCTTCTTCACCGGCTTTATCCAAACCTATAAACTCTGATTCCATTGTAGAGCGAGCAATGCACGTCTGTTTGGAAGACTTCCAAGATACTGCTCCTCCACCAACAGTAAAAACATATCCACTTGTGGACTTTGTTTCTGTTGAGCCTGTTATCCAATTTGCATCACTATATCCTTTGATAACCGCAGGATATTTATTGTAGTACAAAGCATAGTCTTGGGTATATTCCAAATATCCCAGAACTCGTTTCATTGCCACCCAGTGATGTTTGTTGGGATTACTTGTGAATCGACTAAGTTTACTTATTGCACAAGCTATATCAGGTCGTGTACAGTTCATGATATACATTAAGCTTCCCAACACACGAGCATACTCGAATTGAGACGTGCTTTCACCTTTATTCTTTATAAGATGATGGTTTAAGTCAATTGGAGTTCTTGCACTTCTAAATTCCAAGTGTTTGAATTTTTCAAGTACTATTTTCACGTAATGTGATTGAGACAAAGCTAGACCCTGAGGAGTCCTCTGGATTTTAATTCCTAAAATTACATCGGCAACTCCTAAGTCTTTCATATTAAACTTACTAGCAAGCATACGCTTAGTAGCTTGAATGTCGGCAATGTCTTTGCTCATTATTATCATATCATCTACATATAAGCAAACAATGACTATATGATTTGGGATGTTCTTAATGTAAACACATTTATCACATTCATTAATCTTAAAGCCATTTGACAATATTGTTTGGTCAAATTTCGCATGACATTGCTTGGGTGCTTGTTTTAGTCCATAAAGGGACTTAACAAGTCGACACACCTTCTTTTCTTTTCCCGGAACCACAAACCCTTCAGGTTGGTTCATGTAACTTTCTTCCTCTAGATCACCATTTAAGAAGGCTGTTTTTACATCCATTTGATGGATTTGAAGACCATACAAGGCGGCTAACGCTATTAGCATCCAAGTGGATGTAATTCTTGTTACCGGCGAGTATGTGTCAAAATAGTCAAGACCTTCTCGCTTTCTAAATCCTTTGACAACAAGTCTTGCCTTGTATTTGTCAATAGTACCATCGTCTTTCATTTTCTTCTTGAAAATCCATTTAGAACCCAATATTTTGTTACCTGGAGGAAGATCAACCAATTCCCAGGTATGGTTGCTCAATATGGATTCTATTTCACTATTGACAGCTTCTTTCCAATATTGTGCTTCTGAGGAGGACGTTGCTTCCTTGAAGGTACGAGGCTCATTTTCTAGTAGGAAAGTTAGAAAATCCGGACCGAATGAAGTAGATGTCCGTTGACGTTTACTTCTTCTCGGATTTTCCTCATTAGGCATACCATCTATTATTTTCTCCCGAGGTCGTTTTGACTTTTGGTAGGTCAATTCACTTTCCTTTTTATACGGATAAATAGTTTCAAAGAATTCAGCATTATCTGATTCTATTATTGTATTAACGTGAATCTTAGGATTTTCTGATTTATGAACCAGAAAACGATATGCCTTGCTATTGGTTACATATCCAATAAATACACAATTAACCGTTTTTGGACCTATCTTAACCCTTTTAGGTCTAGGAACTTGTACCTTAGCTAAACACCCCCACACTTTGAAGTATTTCAAGTTGGGCTTCCTTCCTTTCCATTTTTCATAAGGAATGGACTGTGTTTTACTATGAGGTACTCGGTTGATTGTTCGGTTAGCTGTAAGTATAGCTTCCCCCCACAAGTTCTGTGGTAAACCAGAACTTATCGACAACGCATTCATCATCTCTTTCAACGTTCGATTCTTTCTCTCCGCAATTCCATTAGATTGTGGAGAGTAAGGGGCAGTTTTTTGGTGAATAATACCATTTTCCAAACATATTTCTTCAAAAGGAGATTCATATTCGCTACCTCTATCACTTCTTATTATTTTGATCTTTTTGTTTAGTTGTGTTTCAACATCACTCTTGTATTGCTTGAAAGCATCAATTGCCTCATCTTTACTATTAAGTAAATAAACATAGCAATATCTCGTGCTATCGTCAATAAAAGTAATAAAATACTTTTTCCCACCGCGAGATAGTGTTGACTTCATGTCGCAAATATCTGTGTGAATTAAGTCTAAAGGACTCGAATTCCTTTCAACAGACTTATAAGGATGCTTAGCATACTTTTATTCCACACATATTTGATATTTGGAATTAATGCAATCAAATTTTGGCAATACTTCTAAATTTATCATTTTTCGCAATGTTTTGAAGTTGATGTGACCTAAGCGTGCATGCCATAAAGTGTTTGACTCAAGTAAGTAAGAAGAAGCATTAACTTTATTGATAGGAACTGCTATTACATTTAGCTTAAAAAGGCCCTCATTCAGGTAACCTTTTCCTACATACACATCATTCTTACTTAGTACAACACTATTAGAAACAAAAATACATTTGAATCCATTCTTGACAAGAAGTGAGGTAGACACAAGATTCTTGCGAATTTCTGGAACATGAAGAACTTGGTTTAGAGTCACAATTTTTCCCGACGTCATCTTCAATGCAATCTTGCCAACTCCTTCAATTTTGGCTGTAGACGAATTTTCCATGAATCTGCGGGGGCATAGGAAGAAAATAACTCCTTGTAAGCACAAACATGGCGGGTGGCCCCAGAATCAATCCACAATTCTTTAGGATTTCCTACCAAGTTGCATTCAGACAACATGGCACACAAGTCCTCCATTTCTTCAGCATTTTCAACCATGTTAGCTTGATTCTTCTTCTTCTTATCATTCTTTGGTGCACGACAATCCACGGCCTTATGCCCAGATTTTCCACAGTTGTGGCAATTACCCTTGAATTTTTTCTTGCTTGGGTAATTCTTTGGTCCAGAAGCCTTCTTTCTCTTCTTATTTTGTGGCGCCTCCTCAGCAAGGAGGTCATGCACAATGACTTGTAATTCTTGGACTTGAGTTATGACCGACCTAGTGTCAATCATCTTGAAATCCAAAAACCTTGCAGCCACGAACTTCTTAAGTCCAGCATCCCCAGTCTTGTACTTTTTCTCAAGCGCATTCTATAACGCTTTTGAAGTTTCCATGACACTATAGACATTGTACAAGCTATCTTCCAAACAACTCAAAATGTAGTTTTTGCACAAGAAATCAGAATGTTTCCATGCTTCAGTTACAACAAATCGTTCATCATCTGGTGTGTCTTCATCCAGGACTGGAGGATCCTCCTTGATGAATCGCTGCAAACTCAACGTAGTAAGATAGAAGAGCATCTTCATTTGCCAACGTTTGAAGTCGATACCGGAAAACTTTCCGGGTTTTTCTGCTGGTGCCATAGCATGAGCAGGAGTTGAACGGCTTGACGAGGCAGCAACATTCGTAACAGTAGCACCCGTTCCCGCGACATTTCCATTAGTTTGGTTTTCATTCGTCATTTTTCTGTAGAGTTGGAAACAAAACAGAACTTTGTTAAATCAGTGAAGTTTTGATATCTTCAAACTGAATACCAAACCAAACATACAACACGTAACAATGGTGAAGTTTTTATATACTTCAAACTCGTACGTTTATTATTCCGGTAAAGTTTTGATATACTTTAAACCGGAAAGAACAATTATAGAAAGCACGAAGGCTTTAGTCTCCAAACCAGTATACAAAATATAGATAACAATTTAATATATATTTCAACACAGAAACGTTAGATAAAATTCCTTAAGCTTGTTGTCGCTACTGTGTTAAAACAAAAAATTAGAAAGACTGTTAGAAGATAAACTGGAAAAACAGTAAACTATAAAAAAAATATTCCGAGTCCACAATTTGCTTGTGCGTCCTTAAGGAATTTTAACCCCCTCACACGTTGCCAAGGTAATGGATTAAATCCTCCCAGGATGAAACGGAATAAACCTTCCTGCAACAGTGGCAATACAAACTGCAGGATACCAACGAACTCAAAGAACGGAGCAAAATCACACTTACGAATTTGAGAGAGAGAGACTGCAAAGTAGAATACAGTATTCAGAAGGAAGGAAGTTCTATAATTTTTCAGTGTCGAAAAAAGAAGCTATGCCTCAGAATTTAAAGGCAATTATCGGAAGAGGTGTGATGTCTGTTCAGGAAAAAGTGTCTGTTCAGGAGGAAAAACAACGTTCAGCAAAGGCAGCGTGAATTTGAATTCCAGTTAATTCCGTTAATGAACTGACTGGCATTTAGTTAATTATTAAATAATTAATTAAATAAATTTTGTCCAAAAAATAATCTTATCGATCATTTGACAAAGCCGAAGCCGAAGCCGAGCCGAGCCGAGCGAGCGAGCGACGGCGATAGCGCGAAGGTTCATTATCTTCAACTCCTTTTAAGAGCTCTAAGAAGTGATCCTATATATATACACACAAATGTAGTTGTCCCTCACCAATGAGGGACAAAGTTCACGACAAAAGCTCACTTGATTCAAATTTTCATTTCCCTCCATTTTATTTCCCACCATTTCCCAATTCACACTCTTAGACTTTAAAGCCCAATGATTAAAGTCTTTAAAGCCCAATGCTTTAAAGTCCAACAAGGTCTGCATACACTCTACCCTCCCCAGACTCCACTTGTGAGATTTTACTGGGATGTTGCTGTTGTTGTTGTTGACATACAGTGGATATTTGTTAAATACAAAGTTAATGTACCTTGATTTTCATACTTTTGGTATAGTAGTAGTAATAATTTTCACATGTCTAAAATGGCTATATATGTAAAAACAGGATCAAGAACTAGGCTGCAAACTCTAGTGTATAACCCTCCAAGGAATGGACCAACATTGTGGGAAATAGGCATTCCAGATAGAACTGCTGCAGAATTCTTCATTCCCAATCCACAACCAAGACTTCAGAACCAGTTATACATCGAACATTACGCAGAAAAGTGAGTCAACTTCATTTAAATTATGCATCTTATTTTTTTCTCAAGTTTTTTCTTGACTCAATCAGAACTTGTTCTGTTCGTTTTTTCAGGTTTAGGCAATATGGATTATGGGATCGTTACACAGAACTATACCCTAATGATGATTTAATCTACACTGTTGGATCAAGCAACTATCAAACAGATTGGTTCTTTGCTCATGTAAATAGATATACTTTCAAGTATGTCCAAAACATCCTTTTTCCTTTAGTTTTTTTATTGTTCACAAATATTATTGCAGTGGTAATGAGAAATAGAGTTATGTCTTCAAATGCCTAACCTATATATACCTAAAGAAGGATAAAATTAACTTATTTACATCGACGACAATGTAAATAATTCTTAAAATATCAGTGTAATTTAATCTATTATAGCAGGGAAAAAAATAAAAAAATAGCCAGAATTACAAGTGTAGTTGAAAAATAGCCACAATTTAAAAAATAATCGAAATTTAGCCACTTTTTTATGTAAAGATAAAATCTGAACAAAAATAACCTTAAAAATCCAGAATTATTCAACCATAATATGCTAGAGTTTGAATGTTTTACCTATGAGCTTCCAGCATAATGTGCTGGAGTTCCAACACAATGGGCAGGAAGTTTATATGCAGGAGCTCCATAATCCAACATATTATGTTGTAACTTTCCGTATGCTGGAGTTCCAGCATAGTTTATACGCAGGAGCTCCATAATTCCCATATTATACTGGAACTTTCCGTATTTCAGCAAAACATTGGCTATTTTTGTTTTAATAATTTGCATGTGTTGTTCTCTGCCCTATTCTATTGTTTTAATATTGATTGTAATATTTTTGCCAAACAGTGATGAAGGGAACAAAACATATATACCAACAACATGGCAAATTGTGTTTGATCTTCAAGAAGTGGAGAAGTCCTCAAATTATACACTTCAGCTAGCATTGGCTTCAACAAATGAAGCTGAATTACAAGTATGGACTAACAAATTTTCACATGCTTTGTATACCTGCAAAATTTCTCTTGTATCTATTGTATTTTTTCGACTCACTCTGTGTTTTAATTGTTTAGATTCGAGTAAACGATCACGATGCAGATCATGTTCCTCACTTTACGACAGGGTTGATAGGCAAGGATAACGCGATTGCAAGACACGGAATTCATGGATTGTATTGGTTGTATAGTATAGATGTCCCTGGATCTGTTCTTGCTACTGGAAATAATGTTATATTTCTTAAGCAAAGTAGAGGTTCAAGCCCCTGGAGTGGACTAATGTATGATTATATTCGTCTTGAAGGCCCTTCTGCAAATGATTAAACAAAATTCGCAAGCTGATTCAAAGTAATCGTTGTTATTCATTGGATTTTAGAGGAGCTACTTTGTTAGGAATGGGAGTTGCTATGATTCTTCGTAAATAGTTTGTATTCATTAGACTCAGGGGCGGATGTACATGGGAAGGGGTGAGTTCACATAAACTCATCCTCCTCCTCGAAATCATGTATAGCACTCGTAAATTTCAACTCAATACTTAAATTAATATGGGTAAACCCAAGCTCAAGTGAACACTTTAGTACATTGGAAAGGAGTGCCTTTTAATCAGGGGTTCGATCCCGTACTTTTCTTCTTTGAAATTATATTTTAATTAATAAATAGGGCTAAATCCCCATGCTCTACTGCTTTTTCTAATAAAATACACTTTTGTTTCTTTTTTCCCCTTTTATATTAGTTACACGTTTTTGTTTTTCGTTCTCTTTTTGTCTTCGTTTTGATCTTTAAAATTCCTAAACCAAAATTACGTCTCTCAGACACCCTCTAAAAAACTCGGGTCTCTGGTGCTCGTGGTGCACTCATGCCTTTGAAATCTTGGATACGCCTTTAATTAGACTCTCATCTTTTTATAGAAAAGCAAAACTCGAATGGGTATAACAGATGGTCAAATTACATAACTTTTTTTTTGGTGGATATAATATAAAGGAAAAATTGGGGGATGTTGATACAATTAGAAATTCAGATTTAGCTTACCTGGAAATGTTTACTGCAGCATCTGTTCTTGCTAAGGCATATATGACTCAATGGTTCAAAGATTGTAACTTATTTGGTACGATAACTGGAAAAAAGGTTAACAATGTTTTTTTTTTGCTTAGCAATGAAAGTTTATTATTAAGCACGTAATTAAGAAGTGTTATTACAGCATAGGACTGATCTTAACGATGCAGTCCCTAATAAGTTTTTATGGAAAATTAAGAAAGCAAGTAAAGGTGGTTCACACGAGAAGGAGTCTTCGCGTTCAACATAAGTATGTGATTTTCAGGTACTCCCATATTTTGCCAGTGTATGTGCCACTTGGTTTCCCTTCACGGTAGATGTGCCTAACAGCTGGTTGGCCCATTGCGCCGAGCAGGAATCTGCAATCATGTAGAAAGTTAATGTAAGCTTTGTTATCGCATGTGTTATTTAATAAGAAAATTAATACCTGACAGTCCGTCTCCACTATTAGTGGTATTCGATTTTTTGTGAAAGCGAGTTCCAAACCTGTGAGTAGTTGATATGTGGCTATAATTCATGGTTTAGCATATTATGTGCCTTGCATTTTACATGCTTTAATGATAAATTACATTTTGTTTGCGCGTAATGGAGTCTATTTTATGTGTAGGTGAATTGGAGATGAAAGTAGAGTAAAAGGGATACTTAAACGTTGAAAGTGTGCTCGAGAACAGTGAAAATAAGAGGCCAGGCAAAAGCCAGCTCAACCAGGTAGCCTGGCGAGGCCAGCCAAAGGCCAGGCTGAGGCTGGCGTTAGGCTGGCGACGCCAGGCCTGGTGCCAGGTCCAATCCGAGTTTTGAAGACTTAATTTGTTTCCCGGCTTGACTAGGATTTGACCTACACGTTTAGGTCTTGGCCTAAACATATAAATAGACCCAAAAACGCCACTTTGAAAGACTTTAGACCTAGACAGACGAGAGGGAGATCGAGATGGGACAGATTTGAGAGGGGATTCGACCTAAGGAGGCAAGAACACACTAGGAGCAAGGCGGAGAATTCTTCTACGAGTTTTTCACTTCTTTTTTTTTTATTTTCATTATTGGTTATGAATTCTAGTATTGTAGTTATGCATGATATTATGAATTGCTAATTTGTTATCTAGGGTTTTGATGGAACCTATTGAAGGATGATTTTCCTGTTACGTTAATATAGATTTGCTGTAGCTTTTTCTCTATTTGTTCAACTACGTTTATATTGTGGTTGGTTGAAGAGCTCTCAATCGGCTGTGCCTATTTGGTGTGTATTACTCGGGAGAGAGTGCATATTTAGGTAGTTGTTGAACAACATCACTCCTAACGTATATGAGGGATCAATACGGAGGGTTAAAGGTGGATTAGGGATAATGAAACCTTGGGGCGATCCGAGTGAGCTGTAGTTAATGCCAGCTAGCGTAATTTGGGAGAATATGTCTAGTAAATTGTGGTAATTACTCGGGAGAGAGTTACGACAGTCAGAGTGCTCATGATCGGTAGAGAAAACTTAGGCAAATTTATAGAAAACGTAGCGGAAAGGATTCCGACAATAGGGAAAATCATAACTCTAGACCTCGGTAATCTTGTCTCTAATCCTTATCCTTCTTAATTGATAGTTTTACTGCTTTCTAGTATTTGTTAGTTAATTAGATAAAAATAAATATTATAATCTTTATAATTAGGAAATTGTTTGGACTTGTGTTCTTAGCGATATTGAGCAACTGCAGCTAAGCTTTAGTTCTCTGTGGGATTCGACTCCGGATTTGTAAACCGGCCGGATTATATTTGCAACGACCGCTTAGACCTTTTTATAAGGCATAGTAGGGCGTGATCAGTAGTGCAATTATTTCTGCTTGTATTGGTGATGAGGCCACTATATGTGGCTAGGGAGTCCATCAATCTGCTTGAAAGGTTAACAATGTTTTTTCACCTAACATTCTATTTTTATGCCATTTGCGAAGATGTTGTTTGAAATATAGCAAAGCAATGTTCGGTTGGCAAACCAAGGAAGACATTATTCCTATTTTAATAAATATAGACTTTTTTTTTGACTTCCCAATAATTTACTTAAAGTATTAAAATTTTACTTCTATTATATTCCTTTCCTAGCGTCTGTTGTATAGGGATGGTGTCTCAATTCCATTTAGCTTAGCCTAAAATAATTGGTATTTTGCCAAAGTTTGGCTCAACCACCAAAACGGAGTTTGAAAGGAAAAAGATATATAAACCTAAATAAATGCCCATCCAAAAAAAAAAAGAATAAATGGTATATATATATATATATATATATATATATATATATATATATATATATATATATATTGTATTTTTTTGAGACATGCTCTTAAAATAGTTGTTCCATTCTGAGTGCCTATTCCCAACACCATCTAATTTGATTTTAGGATATACACCTAATTTTTCTGGGATGATATTTCAAAGATAATAAACCTGTAATTATATCTCAAGTGATCTGATACTATAAAAAATATCGGACTAACAATGTATATAAGTTAAATTACGAATCGTAAAAGAATAGCATATGTTTTCACAAAACCTAGTACAAATGTAATTCAATAATCTTTCTTTACTTTAACAGATAATATTAATACTCCGTAAATTAAGATATATACGATAATACATTATAGTTCAATACTAGTAATATTTCCATGAAAATATAACATAAACACGTAACATGCCCGACTAAGTTTTTTCCCCAAAGATATTTCCAAAATCTAAATCTCTAAAAAGTAAACTAAAACTAAATCCAAATACCATCAGAAAATTCATAGAATTTTTATCTGTAAATTGTACTAACTTTCTAGCAACTGCTATATATTGGAAAAAATCCTAATTTGTCTGCGTTCTTGTCGTAAGACGTACTTCAACCGTCAACGGTAAATACCTAATACAAGTGGAAGTCAAGGTTCTAATCTTAATGAAATACTACTTATATATTTGACAACAATAAAATAAAAATATGGATACGTACGCATGTACTTTTAAACCAAAAATATTTCAAAAGTTCCATTCAACTTGTATATATATACCCAAATATCCTCAAGAACTTCAAAATCCAAAGCAATTTTAACTTTCTCTAAGGTATGAAGCTCTCTTCCTTTTTTTTCTTTCTTTTATGTCGTTGATCAGTGGCGGAGCCACCTTATGCTAAGGGGTATCAATTTTCCGGAAAATTACATTATTTAGCTAGGTTAAAAATTTATTTTTGTATATATTACTATATGTATGTTGACTCCACTTATTTTCTTCATATGTTTTATATATATATTTTGATATCAAATTCCTGACTCTGCCACTACCGTTGATACTTCTTGCATGGTTTGTGATAATATTCATCTATGTTCCTTCGTCAAATTGTTCAACCACTTCATCTAAGATTAAAAGTTTAAGTTGTTAGTGTTAATAATTGATGCCTGTGTGAACTAAACCATTAAGTTTTCTGCATATTCTGATACCATATTAAATTGAATACGCTTTTATTCACTTAATTATATTCTTAACATTGATAGTTGTTCTTTTGCAGTGTTTTTATGCTAGGAGAGATGGTTGGAAAGAGGTTACAACGACAAACATTATTATGGTTTACAATTATTATCCAGCTTTTCTCGATTTTCACTAGTTCGAGGATGCTGCATGCTAGGTATATACATATAATAATAAGATACTAATAACTTTCTATTTTTTCTTTTTTCCTTTTCCCATTGTGAAATTTTAAGCTCAAACACTTAGCTATATTTATCGAGAATTTCTTTTATTTTTTCCTTCTATTATCTGCATAAAAAAAGAAGAAGAAGTATTTATAAAGAAAACCAAAAAAACAAAAACACTGGTATATTGTAATTTCTCCAATTTGTTGTACGTTGTTGAATGGATGTTAATTATAACATGATCATTAACGCTGTTACTATGTTGAGTTTAATATATGACTCATATATCGTCTGACCTTTTTTTTTTTTTTTTTTGATCTCCTAATTACAGGCATACTCCATTAATGAAGGATCCTCCAGTCAAATTGCACATCTCACATCACCATGTAAAGTCCCATAATGACTTTTTGACTTTGTTCCTTGACTAATTAGTCGGTAGGGGTGTACAAAGGAAACCGACAAACCGCACCAACCTGATAATCTGAGTCAAATCGAGAAAAAAAATTCTACTATGGTTTGGTTTGATTTGGTTTGGTGTTGGAAAAAAAAACCCGACCATAATTGGTTTGGTTTGGTTTTAACTAAAGAAAGTCAAATCGAAACCAAACCAACCCGACATTACACATATGAAAATTTTAGATATATTTAATATATAAATATACTTATTGTGATGTAATTTATAAATATTTCTTAAAAAATTTCATAATTTTATCTTTTAAGGTATTATTTCAAGGTTGGACTTAGAACTTTTGAATATTCCAATAAGTTTTATAGCCATTAACATTAGTAAATTAAATAATGCTAACAAAAGCCCAAACCAAAATCAAATCAATATTAATGCTAACAAAAGACGTTCAATTCAATACTACGAACGGGAATGTATTGAATATTTATTCTTTGTTTTGCAATAATTTAGATAAAAATGCATAACCTATTTTTATTTTTTCTTTAGCGTTTAGTCATGTAATTAATACTCCCTTATTAGTCTACTTATTTTAGCATGACTTAGTACTTTTAGATTATGTTTATTTTTATTATGGCTTTATAATTAGCAATATTTAGGATAATGCCATGCCACATCTCATATTTTGTATTATTTTCTTGTAAAATACTTTATATAGTTGTATCTTACTAGGATTAAAGAAATATTTTGAGCACAATTTATATATTTTGTTCTACGAAGATTTTACCGGAAAAAAAAAACCCAAAAAAATCCGAATAATCCGAAAACCCGAGAAAAATTGAGAGCGAAAAACCCGAGTTTTATTAGTTTGGTTTGGTCTTTAAATTTAATAACCCGACACAATTGGTTTGGTTTGGTAATTGTAAAATCCGAACTAACCCGGCCTATGTACACCCCTATTAGTCCGGATCTTTACACAAATAGCTGACTAGATTTACTTTTTATTTTTCTTAACCAGTATACAAAAATTATATACTGATTATATATGGTTAATGGCTATATACATAATATAATACATGGATTATAAATCTATATATTATACATTTTGTGATTATTTTTAGTTTAAGCGGTTGGATGGACGGCTAATAAGAGGCGGACCTAGAATTTGAAAGTCGGGGGTGCATTTTTGGATTCAATCAAAATCTATTTTGTATAAAGAGTGTCCATTACTAATAATGTATCACTATTTTCTAAAGACATATGCATGTATATATATACTAATTTTCCGAACTTTACGAGTGTCAGTGATCCCTCTACGTACAGCATAGGTTCGCCTCTGCTTCTAATAGTTCTCCTATGTGATTGAAAGACTTATATTCATGTATTTATCAGGTGATAATAGATAATGGAATCGTCCAACTTACCCTATCAAATCCAACTGGACACATTGCTGGGGTAAGTTACAAAGGCATTGATAATCTCATGGAGAAAAGGTTTCCAGAATCAAGGAGAGGGTAAGTTATTTTTGATTTTTCCTTTTCATACTTAGCTTTTCACCATTACATGAAAGAATTAAACTAATGTTATTGTGAACCCATATTGGATCTTTACACAAATAGCCACCCGGATTTACTATTTACTTTTTCTTAGCCGGTATACATAAATTATACGCTAATTATACATGGTTATACACGCGCGCGCACACACATATATAATACTCCATCGACTACTTTTAGTTTAGGCGGTTGGATATACGGCTATTTAGGTTAATTCTTCAAAATTTTAATAATACAATAAGTTCAGTACTAAACTTTTAAGTATGAATTATCAAGTTCAAATCTTGGATCTGCCACCGTAAACGAGTGCTTGTTTCCTTTGTCGCCGGATATGGTAACAGTATTACCACCTTCAACTAGTTATCATGTTTGGATGATTATTTTTAAATGCAGATACTGGGATACCATGTGGAAATCTCCAGAAGACAAAGATAGCACTTTTGATACGTAAGTTATTTAATTTGGTTTTTAAGTTAATTGCAATTAACACCATATAGTTTAGCTTCATATAAAATGTTATATACATAAACATATGTGTGACGTTTTATGGTATATATGCAAAAATATTCTCAGGTTTTTCATGACAAATTTCCAAGTTATAGCAAAAGATGATAATAAAGTCGAAGTTTCTTTTACAAAAACGTGGAATTCCAATGCTGACCATGATCTTCCTCTAAACATCGACAAAAGGTGAGTTCTTTTACATGATTAATATTATATTCTCCATAATGTGAGTTTTGTGAATGCCAACTGAGTATCATAACTAAATTGTCTTTTAATTATATAATAAAAAATATGGGTTAATTATTTTACATGAAAAATTACAGGTTTGTGATGCTGCGAGGAAGTTCTGGATTCTACTCATATGGTATATTTGAACGTCCAGAAGGAATGCCTGAACTTAGACTAGAGGAAGCCAGGATCGCAATTAAGCTCAGACAGAGTTTGTAAGATTTAAATCTTAGCCCTAAAGCCTACTGACTATTTATAATTTAGCCATATATGTGTAGAAGTGTTATTTGACATACAGTGAAAAATGTAATTGTATAATTGACCACCATGTGACTCCGTAACAATAGCACGGGCTAGCCAGTTTTCGGACTGGTCATTCAAAAATAGTCATCGTTTGCAAAGTCATTGAAATATAGTCACTATTTTGCTGCAACAGGGACCGGTCCAGTATAATATACTGGAGATCTGTGCACCTGTGTATGAACTTTCAGCATATTATGTTGGAACTCCAACAGGCGGAAGTTCCAGCATAATATACTGGAGATTGGAGCACCTGTGTATGAACTTCCAGCATATTATGCTGGACCGGTATATTATAACTGGAACTCCAGTATATTATGCTGGAGTTCCAGCATAAGTATGCTGGAACTCCAGTATATTATGTTGGAGTATTTTCCGGATTATAAAAAGTGTTTTCGTTCAGATTTATCTTTACATGAAAAGTGGCTAAATTTCGATTACCTTTGAAACTGTGGCTATTTTTGAATGACCACTTATAAATCTGGCTATTTTTTAATTTCTCCCTATGACTCCGCCCCTGCTCTTTAATCTCGAGTTGTAGTTGGAAGCGCATATATATATATATATATATATATATATATATATATATATATATTAGTGGTCAAGAGGTCACAATTCAAACTGCAATGGACGAGTTTTAATTTAGATATTAGTGATCTCAAGAGTACCATCGTTGTCCATTGAAGCATTCCATTATTCTTTGTTAACTATGTGAAGAAAAATTACATTTAATTAGTATTTTAAATTGTTATTTAGCTGAATTAATTTCCTATATTTAGGTTCCTCTATATGGCTGTATCAGACGATATGCAAAGGGTAATGCCAACAGATCAAGATCGTTCAACTGGCAAAGTCCTTGGTTTCAGAGAAGCTGTTAAAATAACACATCCATCCAACCCTAAACTCAAGAATGAGGTAATAATTAAGTGATTTTCTCCATAATTAACTGCATTATTTAAACTTAATTAAAAAAAATTGCAATTAATGATTAATATTGAATATTATTATGATTTAGGTTGATGACAAGTACCAATATTCGTCCGATAATAAGGATATCAAGGTACATGGATGGATTTGCAATCGTCCTCATGTAGGGTTTTGGGTGATTACACCAACCAATGAATATCGTAGTGGTGGACCAATGAAGCAAGATCTTACTTCTCATGCCGGTGCAACATCCTTAGCGGTAAGTGATTTTATTACTATTTGAGAAGTCAAACAGTTTTTTCTTTATATGTTTCGCTTTAATTATATAAGTTGCACAAGCATATGATGATTAAGTTCTAATAGAGGAGACGTTAGAACTACAAATTTCGAGGGTTAACCCTTTGTAAACGTCACAACTGATGAACCTAGAGCCTTTATTATAGAAATTATATTGTAATTGAGAGATTGGGCCATGTCTCAGCCCTAGTACGACAGATCATGTCTCACAGATCAACTACTGATTATCGCCTTGGTAAGTTATCACGTTGTATGTATTTTATAAATATGCTAAATATTCGTAAATATTTAATTGTGAATCCAGTTACTTATTGTATATTTACTTGAGGTCATTGTAGGAACTTATAAACTTCAAATCATGAATACGCATCTGCTCTAAACCTCATTATTATTTTTGAACCGTGGGAGTATTTGATGGCACAAACAATAAGTAATACAATAATTTGAAGAACTTATATAATAATATTAATGCATTTTGTTTTTATGTTTTTTGCAGACATTTTTCAGTGGACATTATGCAGGTCCAGAATTAGGAGTTAGTCTCAAAGAAGGAGAGCCATGGAAAAAAGTATTTGGTCCTGTTTTCTTTTATCTCAACTCTGATTCTGGTAACAACCATCGTACTCTTTGGGAGGATGCTAAAAGACAGGTAAATTGATAATAATTTTCAAAAGTAGAACTAGGATTTGAAGCTTACAGGTTTAGAATTTTAATATTTTTAAGTTAATGAGCACTGAATTAATAATTTATACATATTCAATAGATTACTTAAGACAGATACAAGGTTTCGCGAGCTATTATACAGTGAACAGGTTACCCGGTACGCACCCGAAGAGTAGCGGTTGCGGATTTCCCTGGGAATTTTCAAAAATATAGGGTTTGCCTAAAATTATTAGGATAGGCCAAACCCATAACTTTGACTCTAGCTCCGTCCCTGATAATTTTACTAGTATGATTTTCTTACAAAATAATAACAATAAACTAACATAGAGCATGAAATTTTATTCATTAATTTGCAGATGTTTGAAGAAACTGCAAAATGGCCATATGATTTCCCAGAATCAAAAGACTATCCCAAGGCCAATGAACGTGGCACAATTAGTGGTCGATTATTGGTCGATGACAGGTACTTATTTCCTCAGTTTCTTAATCTCGCGATTTTTGAATCATTTTAGAGTTTAATTAATTTATTAGTAAGCTCAAATTTAGATTGGTTATAATAAAGTGTTTTAGAAAAAAAATGAAGGTTTCTGTAACTTCGTTTTATTATTAGGTACATAAGCAACGATCCTATCTTTGCTAAATCTGCATATATTGGATTGGCTTTGCCTGGAGATACTGGATCATGGCAAACAGAGACCAAGGTAAGCCCTATTAAATATTTACTATATTCAGGAAAAATGACATTGTATTGCCGCTATAAAAATAATAGTCGAAAAAATATATATAATTTGTATATTTTTTTATATATACACTCTATATGTTATATACAAAAATTATACAAGTTTTATACACTTTTTCGGCTACCAGATGTAAATAGTTTCTGGCACGGGCTAAAAGTGATAATACGCCTAATATTTATGTGTAAATTTTTTATATTAACTGTATATATAACTTAAACTCTTTTTATAAATGTCATGATTAAAGTATTTTTTAATGAGTTATTCTCTTTTTTTAACTTTTTCTTTTCTTTTTCTTATTTGCTCTCAGGGTTATCAATTTTGGACTCAAGCAGATGAGACCGGATATTTTAAGATTACTGGAATTATACCCGGAACTTATAACTTGTACTCTTGGGTCCCTGGAGTTATTGGAGATTACAAATACAACCAAACCTTGAGCATTACTCAAGGTTCTTTTTGGCATTATAACTATTGTTACCGTTCAGTTATTTTGTTTTTGATTATTCCTTCCGCAAGTTTAGTTCATTTTTCCGCACTTGTTAGGCTTACCTAGTCGTGGAGACTAGGTGCCGTCACGACAGTTCACTGAGGGCGAACTGGGGTCGTGACAAGTTGTTGTTCTCCTTTTTCCCCTTTTTTCCAATTACAAAACTACTTGCTTAAGAATCAAAATAACTTTTTTTTTGTTGCAAAAATAACCATTATGTGTGCAGGAAGTGAAATTAATCTAGGTCATTTAATTTATAATCCTCCAAGAAATGGTCCAACTCTATGGGAAATAGGCATCCCTGATAGAACTGCTGCTGAATTCTTTGTCCCCGATCCATTGCCCGGCTTCACTAACCGCGTTCTCAGCAATAGTACACAAAAGTAAGCTTCTATTAAACATAACTAATTTTGTTTCTCGTTATTCACAAAAAAAATTACGAGTTTAAGTTCTATGTACCGATAGTGTAATAAGTATGTATAAGAAAACTTTTATCATATCGATTATAACTCGATTTGGTTATCTTTTATTATTTGCAGGTTTAGACAATATGGTTTATGGGATCGTTATACAGATTTATATCCTGAAGAAGATTTAGTATACAAAATTGGTGTTAGTGATTACACAAAGGATTGGTTCTACGCCCATGTAACTAGGTAATTAATTAAAGTAGTATATTGTTTAAAACATTAATATTTTTGTAGTACTAATAGCCATATAATTATTGGCGTTTTTTTTTAAATTTTTTGTGGAATTTTCCCATTGCAGGAGAACTGAAAACAAGAAATATATACCAACAACATGGCAAATATCATTTGAACTTCCAACTGTGGATAAAACGGGCTCTTATACACTCCATGTGGCATTGGCTTCTGCCACTTATTCCCATTTGCAAGTATGTAGCCAAACTCCTCTCTCACTAACATTTTTTTTTAAGAATTAAATAGTCGTTAACTTTTTCACTTAAATTGAATATAGCCGGTTGAAGTATAATATATATATCACCTATATATAATATGTGTATAATCGTATATAAATAAGGTATATACTATATATACCGGTTAGAATAAATTATCGACCGGCTATTTGTATAAACAGTAATTCGACCGGCCGGTTATTTGTGTAAAGAATCCCTTTTTTTTTCAAACCAACCAAAATTTTTTTGGGTCATCCAACCAAATAAGTACACTTACAATGCAACTCTTTTTTTGGAGAAAATCTCACTTTATACCTATTAATTTCAAACTATTTACCCTTTAATGCCTAGGCCTAAACTATTTATCACTCCTACCCATATTCCCCAAATTATTTACCCGCTAATTTCAGATAAGAAACTAACTCCCGCTTCCTTTAGCTTCTCCAGGACAAATGTGGCTGTGTCACCTTGCCCAACTGGTAGTATTTTATTTCTTCTTATATTATATTAAATAATATTAATATTATTTTTTTTCTTATTCTCATTGAGTTCATTTGACGTGAACTCTAACTTACCACTCTAGTCACGTAGAGGCAATTTTCGAGTTAAACATGTCTTTAAATAATATTAATATTATATTTTTTTCTTATTCTCATTGAGTTCATTTGACGTGAACTCTTACTTACCGCTCTAGTCACGTAGAGGTAGTTTTCGAGTTAAACAAGTCTCTATCTTTTCTCATTCAACTCTCACTCTTCAAAGTAGGGGTATACAAAGAAAATCGATAAACCGCACTAGATCGATAATCCAAGTCAAACCATTTTTATTTATCATAATCGATAAGCCGCACTAATACCTTCTGGAAGTTCATACTGAAATTTGATAGCATTTGGAGCTGATTTAAGGTGATTGAGATCGAAATTTTCAGCCGAAAATCGAAAAGAACACAACTACCCAATAGTATACTGCTATGGTATACAATATGCTGTAGGAGTATATAGCTATACTGCAACAATATACTATTATACTTTACAATATACTGCAATGATATATTGTAATAATCGAAGAAGAACACAATTACTTAACAGTATACCGCTACAGTATACAATATACTATAGGAGTATATAGTTATACTGCAATAGTATACTATTATAGTATACAATATATTTGTTATAATATACTGTAACAATATGCAATATACTATAACAGTATGTTGTAATTGTATACAATATACTATAATAATATACTTATTACTTGTAAATTCACTTGCCTTTTCCCTTTTAATTTGCTTTAAGCTTTTACCTAGCGTCAGGGGCAAATCGAAAATGCGAAAAAAAAAAAAAATATTATAGTATACTATATAATGTAATGGTATGCTCTTACAATTAGATCCTTTGAGAATTTTTTAAAATTTTTATTGACAAGTGATATTATTTCAGTTTAATAATTGAATTAAATTTTTTTAACTCTTTGCGTACAATTGTATACCCTGTTGGTATAGCTATATACTATACTGGTATCATATGTTTGTTAATATTTTTTGGTTGTATTAGCTACATTTACTTGGTACACAATTTGATTTTCTTTAGTAATAATATAAAAAAATAATAAAAAATAGTGAAAACAGTAAATGAAATTAGATTATGAAGAGAAAAAGAATATATAAAAAAAAAGTTAAATGAAATTAGAAAAGGAAAAAAAAGAAGAAGAAGAAAACGAGAAAAAGAAAAGGAGAAAAGAAAAAAAAAGAAAAAAAAAAGAAAAGAAATAGAAAAGATTTGGAGAATAAAGAAAAAATTCCCCACAAAAACTACTATAGGTAGGAAATGTAATTAGTTTATGGGTAGAAAAACAAATGGGTAGACAAGGGTAAATAGTTTTGTTTTTGTGGGTAACTGTATCAAAACCCCCTTTTTTTACACTGACAATGCAGAATTGTCTTAACACTATCAAATCATATAAAAGGTAATTAAAGCTAATTATCCGTAAAAAGAAATTAGTAACCTGAAATATTGGAAGTAAACCTTCTACAGCAAGTTAAACTGCACTGACTGTGGTAAATTTCATTTACATTATCCGTGGTTTTTAAGTTAAATCCTATTACAAAATAGATTAGTGCATTGCTTTTCTCTTAATTTAATTTGTTTCTCATTACAAGTATATATTTGGATAATAATATGTTGTTTTTGGTTTTCTGAATTATAGGGAAGAATAAACAACCCTGATAGACCAAGGCCAAATTTTGAAACCCCAGGAATTGGGAGGAGTAATGCAATAGCAAGACATGGAATTCATGGATTGTACAGTCTTTTCAGTTTTCAAATTCCAGGATATGAATTACAAAATGGAGAAAATATCATATATTTAAAGCAAGTTAAAGGTGGTAGTCCTTTTAATGGAGTCATGTATGACTATATTCGACTCGAAGGCCCTCCACAGTAAAATTAGATTATATATATTCAGAAAATTTAGGAGTGCAGTACAATTTTTTCACTTTTTTTTTTTTTTTGTAATTTTTTATTCTTTCTAGCGCAATAATTTGGTCTTTTGTATTCTTTTGTGGGTTGAATGGGAGAAGCAGATTTGTTTTCCCTAAAAGGGGATATATTGATTCAACTTTATCTAACTGCAGTTACAATTCTTTGTATTTTTGGGAAAATTTATTACATTTCTTAAAAGAATCTAAGGTTGAGTGTATAAAATTATTTTCGTAGTCTACAGGTGTGTAACAGGGATTTAGGTACAAGTTCAGATGGTAATCTATGTATTTCGCCTACATAAATTTATACTAATTTAATAAGATTACAACGAATAGGAACCCATAATTTTGAAGAAAAAAATAATAGATTCAATATTAAAAATCTTATAGGTTGAACCCATAAAGAATACATCTATTTGTCGACTAAACTCTATAGAATTTAAATCGTGAATCCCAAAGAGATGAACTCTCTCTTCCCTAATGCTCATTTTCATACTGAATTTATTAGATCAAAAGAAATAATTACAGAGATCAAGATTGTTTACTGTGAGCCTAGACAATTATCATTATGAATAAAATATAGATTAAGTCATTAAGATATCCAGAAAACATAAATTCAACAAATGTTTTTATCATGTCTACCTCATACTTATGTCACAGGGACATGTTTTGATCCTTAACCATTGGAAATCTGACGAGAATTTCTCACACAAAATTTTCCTTATTTGTTGGAAAAGCCGACTGTTTCCTACATAGACAACATCATTGGGCAAAGAGAGCTTTGGGTTTGCTTGTTTAACAGCATTTTGATTAGTAGGTTATCAAAAGTAGAGAAATAAAGCAAACAGTAGAGATCGGTTTAACTAAACCAGACTGTACTTTTTGTGGTTTTCCATAGGATTTAACATAAATAAATTGTTGGCTAACCCACGATTTAAACTTTGTGTTCAAGTTCAAAATTCTATCACAACATGTTGAAGATGATGTTACGCAGCATTCAGAGAAGCTTCTAGAGATTGCCGCTTAGGTATGACAATTGAGGTTGCTCCTGCTATAGGTCGGAAGTCGGCAGAAAATGCTTTAAAAAGCTGTTGACCTGAAGAGTAAAGTAAATCCATAACATACCCGGCCCGACTCACGTCATTCCAACCACCTAGGTCCAGGTATTCTGAAGAGAGAGAGAGAGAGAGAGAGAGAGAGAGAGAGAGAGAGTGCCAGCATGAGGTCAAGAATCCGTTTATTCAACAATATCTCTATTGGGCAAGCGAAGACCAGTCGAAAGTGAGCTTCCCGATAGTCTCTCCCTTCCTAGAAATAAAATTCTAACTATCCCGTTCCTGTCTCCTTACTCGAGAAATATATTAATTGCACTAATTTTTTACTGAATTTTTTACACATATACAAATTCATGGCTAAAACAAAGTTTACCTCTACAAGTAGTGTAAAAGTTCTTTTTATAGACTTAATGTATAAAAGTTAAACTCATATTCAGAATAATATCGATATCAACAACATGAATAACCGATCTCATAATAAGCTTGTCCGTAATACAAAGTATGCTTCCAGTGTCGAATTAAAATTACAACAGCTAGCAAACTTGAACATCATACATGCTCCTTTAGTAAGCTTCATCTTCTCCCTATCCAAGAAAATAAACTGTTAATTATACTTATTACTCCCTTCGGTCCAAAATAAGTAATTTTTTGGCTTTTTTCTTGTGGTCCAAAATAAGTGATTTTTTCAGATTTCAAGAATGAATTAATTATTTTTTTCCTACATTGCCCATGGAGTAAATAATATTGGAGTATGTGTTAGGAGTGTTTATGTGAAGAGATAGTAAAGGTTAATATGGTCAATTTCATTGTTAATTAATGTTAACG
Source organism: Nicotiana attenuata (assembly GCF_001879085.1). Classification (NCBI taxonomy): domain Eukaryota; kingdom Viridiplantae; phylum Streptophyta; class Magnoliopsida; order Solanales; family Solanaceae; genus Nicotiana; species Nicotiana attenuata. Next base: position 64,361 of record NW_017671490.1, read on the forward strand.
GTAAATTTTTTAATATGTGTGAAAACAACCAAAAAATCACTTATTTTGGATCGGAGGGAGTAACAGTTTAGGATTGAGGCGTTATTGTTGTTGTTGAATGTTGATGTTGTTTACCCTAAAAACTTAAGTATTTTGATAATTAAACATAAATTATAGATAAACATACTCATAATTTGCTTGATCAAATTAACTCACCTTCATTGGAGTAATGAAGTGTACAGATTTCTTTTTGGCCTTAACCTCAGGAGACTTATACTGATGTGATTCTCCATATTTCTTGATTAGCTTTTCCCTAACGTAGGTTTCATATATAAAAGTAGCTCCTCTAAACTGGGGCAAAACTAGCCATGCCACACCAATCAACTTCACATCGTACCATATTGGTATCCTAAATCAAAATTCATAAAACAAAATTAAAGTAAATAAATAAATATATATATATCTTCACCTTCTATTTCAAATTTTTAAAAAAAAACAACAATAAACTTGCTACTATAGTATGGAAAAACATTTTTTTTTATAAGCGGTCCTTGAGGAGTTCAGAAAGGATCTCATCATAAACTTTTTGAGATAGTGGCGGAATTATAGCCAAGAGGATATATAAAGCAATGGTGTAAATTAATCCACCGCAACAGTTATTTGGACCGTTTAAAAATAAAATGAGTCGATAAACTCTTCTATTCTACTCTCTTTGGAAATGCGAAGATTTTTCCGAAAAGTCAAAAGAGAGCTTACCAATCAAGAATGGGTTGAAGTAGCATCTCCACAAGTGTAAGAAAGGAATAGAGAATCCAATAAGAAAGCCATTGCTCGTCATCCAACTTGGAAGTGCTCTCTATAGCTATTATTGATGCATATCTACACAACATATATTCAAAAGGTATACAACAATATCAACCTAAAACAATCTAACTTAATAAGGAAAGAAGGGCACTTTTTTTATATACTCCCTCTTTTTCAATTTAGATATTCAAAAACTATACGAGAAATACAATAAGTTGTAATTATTCTCATGTCAATATGATAAAAAAAATACTTTAAAATGTTGGTCAAACTTTATACAATTTAACTTTCGATAAACGAAATATGTCATCTAATTTGAAACGGAGGGAGTAATAATATTACGTACAGAGGATAGAGCAACATCGTCACTGGCCTGCAATTTTAGTGCAAAATATACAACTGTCACTTTTCAAGAATTTTTGAACAAGTACTAAACATAGATAAAGAATTAAAGACCCCATAAGAAAAAGAATACAGGATTTTTTTTAAAAAAAAATATTGCATTACCCGGCAATAGTATGAAGATGAGTGATCAAAGTCCAAAAATGACCCATTATTATTTCCTTTTGAAAAGGAAATGATATGATTCAGATGAAACTTCAAAAAAGAAGAAGAACAAATGTGTTTGAGTGAGAGGAAGAAATGCGGAGCAGAGACTTTATTGAACAAAAGAAAACAATTGTCGGGTCTAAGATGGACATTAATCCGTATCAGATACTTACTTTGACGTAGTGTCCTAGGTTTAGCACATGACAGATCAAGTGAACTTTGAACATGAATTCAAGTACAAGATCCAAAGTAATTAATCACATCATTAGATTGAGTTTTAACAACAACAACCCAATTGAGTAATACTAATTAAAATGAAAAGACAACTGAGAGTGCGAATTGAACGAGAAACAGCTCATTGCACATACGGAACGTAGCTTATTCAGATAGCCTTATTTTATAATTTCTTACGAGTACTCTATCATCAACAAACAACGTTAAAAAGATAATCCTACCAATTACTTTTCACATGCAAAATTCTTTTTCGTACATCTAATATATACTATATAAAAAATTATTTAAATATAATTATCCTCGCCATTACAAAGGGCCACAAGAAATCTGAAAATAACACACAATAGATCTCAAAAAATAATTATTTTTTATTTAAATAATAAGTGGCCACAAGAGATCATTTTCTGAAAGATATGTTATATTTGTCCTTATTAAGTAATAGGAAACTATTGAAGAATTCCCTATGAAAAACATGAACATAATAATAAAAGCTCTGCTGAAGGTATGCTTCTCTCTCGGTGCAGGTAACTAACGTGAGCCAGCCATGGGAGGAGAGCTCATGTACCATCTCAGGAGGCAGTAATGGCAATGTCATCCTCGACGCGAGGGAGGAATAATGGAGGAAAAAGTGCGAGCACTAAAATAGAATTGGGAAACAACAGATCTGAGCTGGAAACCAATGAAACACTAAATACTAAGGCGATTGAGGAGAAATTACAGCAGAAACAAGCTGTGAAGCAATGGAACAAAGTGATTCAAGCAACTGCGAGATGTGAGAAATCAAATCCATCTAGTAGTGGTACGAAATCATGGGCAGATGAGGTGGAGGAGGAACTAGGGTTACCGGAACAGAAGAGCTCAATTTGGGATGAATACAATTGAATTGGAAGATATATCTAGTGAAATTTAGTACTGGAAAAATGCAATAGTATGTTATGTACTTGGTGCAGACCCCCCATTTGCTGTGATTAAAGGCTATATACAGAGGATCTGGGCTAAATAAGGAATAAACAAGATTTCAATGCTTAAAAATGGAGTTATTCTACTAAGGTTTGAAACTGAGAATGGGAAAAATGAAGCTCTCAATGGTGGAATATATCATTTCGATAATAAACCATTAATAGTGAAAGCATGGACTCCAGATATGGAGTTCACGAGGGAGGAGCTACTCACAGTTCCAATTTGGTTGAAGTTTCGAGGCCTAGATTTTAAGTGCTGGAGCCCTAAAGATTTTAGCAAAATAGGCAGCCTAGTAGCCATTGATGGTTGATCAAAACATAGAAAATAAGGTTGGCCTGCAGTTTGCTAGACTCTTGGTAGAAGTGGAAATGGATGTTACATTGCCAGAAGCGGTTCAAATTGGTTAAATCTTTCTCAATCATCCTGGCCGGAACTTGTATGCAGCACGTGCATGCATAAAAAAGTGTTGTTTAGGAATGAAAAAGGGCAGCTGATCGAGCAAAAGGTGACTTATGACTAGAAACCTACCTTATGTAAGTTTTGCCAGGCTTATGGACATGTAGAAGAGAATTGCAGGAAGAAGAAAGCACCTAAACCTGCTGTTCAGAAGGAGAAAGAGGAACAACAGGTGAACAGGAAACATGATAAACAAGCAGAGAAAACAGATGATAAGTTGGCGAAGAACAATGGCAAACAACAAATTGAAAACAGAGAGACAACATCAAATGTTGCTAGGATAACACCTTCAAGAGTGAGCAAAAGCACTCAAATCCAATGCCAACAGATTGTGAGGACAAACACATTTCAGGTGCTGGATAAGCCTGAGAAAAGCAGACAAGGGAGAAAGAAGTAGGTGGAAAAGAGGAAAGTGTGACCATACCCCACTCAGGGGATAGTTAACATGCTATGTTGGAATACAAAGGGCTTAAATGCCCCTATTAAGCAAAATGAGGTATAACTCCTTTGCAATGCTGAACAAGTTGATTTAATATGTCTTTTGAAAATAAAAATAAAGAAAGATAGAATGGACCAAGTAGTCCAAAAAATATTTGGGGGATGGCAATAGATCACAAATTTAGAGTTTCACTATGATAGTAAGATCCTGATTATATGGAGGCATGATTATTACAAGGTAATACCTGCGTAAATAACTGCTCAAATGACAACATGTGAGGTGAAATTCATTCCTTAACAAATGACCTTTATGTTATCAGTAATCTATGCTTTAACACTAAGGAAGAAAGGAGGAATTTATGGGAGAATATCATGGAGCAATGTAAGGTGTGCACAAGACCATGGATGCTTGTAGGTGATTTTAACTCAGTGCTAAACGAGGATGATAGAATAGGGAGCAACCCTGTTCCATGGGCAGAAATAGTGAATTTCCATAATTGTGTCGACGTTTGTGGACTAATAGCAATGACTCACTTAGGGAATCATTATACATGGAATGATAAACATGCTGACCAAAGGATCTTCTCAAAGATAGACTGAGTGTTTATAAATGGGGATTGGCTTGAAGATATGCCTCAATGCAAAGTAAGATATTTGCTTGAGGGTAGTAGTGATCACTGCCCAACAAAGGTAACATTAATAGCAGAGAAAGCCAGAGCTAAGAGGTCATTACAATACTGCAATGTATGGGTTCAACATCCACTCTTTTTAGACAGGGTAAGAGTCGGATGGGAAGTGCAGATCCAGGGGTGCAAAATATTGCAGGTAGTTAAGAAACTAAAAATGATGAAAAGAGGATTAAAGCAGTTGAATGCTCAATATTTTAGAAACATAGGGACAGATGCAGATGGAGACAAAGCAAAAACTTAAAAAAGCTCAAGAGCAACTACAGAGGTGCCCTATGAATACTGAATCTTAACAACAGGGGAGAGAGGCATACAAGAAGTTTAGGTCTTATTTGGAAAATTTATATCTCCAACAGCAAAGCAAGGCAAATTTGATACAGTTAGGAGATGACAACACAAAGTATTTTCATTCAGTAATCAAGTACAAGAGGTTGAAGCAGGAAATAACTCAACTAAAAGATGAACAAGGAGAGTGGAAAAGTGATCTAGATATAATTGCAAGAATTTTTGTGGACTAGTATGTAGAGCTACTAGGGAAAAATACTCCAACTAGAGTTAAAGAAAAAGAAGAATTCTTAAAAATGGGACCAATGCTTGCCATAGAGAATCAGGTAGACTTGATAAGACCATATAATGCTAAGGAAGTCAAGGACACAATATTTCAGATTGACAGTAGTAAAAGCCTAGGGCCAGATGGTTTTGGAAGTGGTTTTTTCAAGGCAGCGTGGAGTATAGTAGGAGAGGATATCATTGCAGCAATATTGAAATTCTTCCATAATGGGAAGTTACTGAAGCAACTGAATGCAACAAACATAGCATTGATACCAAAGGTAGAGGTCCTGGAATATGCCATCCAATACAGGCCCATATCTTGTTGAAATGCAGTGTATAAAGGGATCTCAAAGATGTTATAGAGCAGACTTAAACATCAGTTAGCTAGTTAATAGCAGACAATCAGGATGCATTCATTCAAAGCAGATCCATGATGCACAATGTTCATATGCGCCATGACCTATTGAGACACTATAGTAGGAAAACTTCCGCTAAATGCTTAATGAAGATAGATTTGAGAAAAATCTATGATATGGTGGATTGCTGGTTCTTGGAAGAAGTACTGAGAGGATTTGGGTTCCCTGAGAGGTTCCTACAACTGATCATGACTTGTGTGACATCAACAAAGTTTTCTATCAAGATCAATGGAGAAGATCATGGATACTTTGAAGGCAGAAAGGGGCTTATGCAAGGAGATCTTATGTCTCCTCTATTGTTTGTTTTAGTGATAGAATACTTTTCCAGAACATTGAAGTTCATGTGTGGTTTACCTGACTTCCAGCTTCATCCTATGTGTAAAAAACTTAAACTAACTCATTTAATCTTTGCAGATGATCTTATGATCTTCTACAAAGGTAACATTGCCTTAGTAACAAGAGTCATGGAAGCACTATCGCACTTCAGCAAAGCATCTGGTCTGATTGCAAACCTAGAAAAGTTAAATATTTTTATAGCAGGGGTTGATGAGGTGACTAAGGAGCAGTTGCTAACTAGGACATGATTCATACAAGGTACATTTCTTATAAGATGCCTTGGGGTGCCTCTGTCATCCAAGAAATGGAGCAAAATGGAGTGCTATCAATTAGTGAATAAAATAACAAGTAGGATTAAAGTTGTATATGCCAAGCAGTTATCCTATGCAGGAAGACTTCAAATAATCAACTCAATGTTGTTCTCCATTTATAATTTCTGGGGGGGGGGGGGGGAGGCAGTTTTCATCCTGCCCAGAGTGTGGTTAAGGAAGTTGATAAAATCTATGGGGGAGTTCAGAGGAAAAGAAAAAAGTTTTCCTTGTGTCTTGGGAAAAGAATGCTTCCCCAAGAAATATGGAGGTTTGAATGTGAAAGGAAGTAGACTTTTCAATGTAGCATATGTTGGAAAATTATTATGGCAACTGATTGATAAACAAGATTCCTTGTGGGTGAGTGGGTGCATGGAATCTATATGAAGACTAATAATAATATTTGGAACCACAAGCCACATTTGGATAACAGCTGGTACCGGAGGAAACTCAACTCCTTAAAAGATGAAATGCATTCATGGTATGAGCAAGATCACTATTCTCTAACTTTTGAAGGAGTGTAAACTAGAAGTTATTCAGCTCTACTAGGAGATATGCACAGATTGAAAATAGCAGACTTAATATGGAGTGTTATTGCACAACCAAAGCATATATTCTTTATGTGGTTAGGAGCATAGGGCAAACTATTAATAAAGGATAAGATTCGAAAATTGCATATCCAGGTTGAAGATGGAAGTTGTTGTTTATGTGATGCAAGAACAGGAAAAAAAAACACTCACTTGTTTGTATGTAGCTGGATCACAACACTCAGAGGAGCAATTACAGCTTGGGCTGGTGCTCAAATACATGAGAGAGACATTAGGAAGATCTTCGAGAGTATAAAGAGGAAGAACTGGAAGCAGAACAAGAAAGAAATAGTAGCAGCAATATTTGGATTAATGTTCTACCATACATGGAGGGTTAGAAACTGGAGAATGTTCAAAGGTGTCAGTGTAAATATAGAGGATGTAAAAAGACAGATAAAGCAGGATGTTATAGAAAAAATAGATACATCAGGTAGATCAAAAAAGGCTCATAAATGTAGAGAGTTTCTGCAAAAGATCACTACATAATTGTAAGTAGTATATGTCTGGAGGCTTAGTTTCCACAACACCCTTCCTAGAAGGTGGCTGTGGTATTAAGTGATCTTTAGATGTAATAAATTTGTTATAAATGGTAATATTCACAGTTGTTATGAAAAAAAGAACTATTGAAGAACCAATCTCTGATTGGATTGATTATCGATCATCAAAATTTGTCACATGTCCAGACTTAACCCGCCTCAAGCTAAATTACAGCAATACCGGTTCATCATTTTCTCCTCCTTACATTGAAACACCATAGCTGTTATTACTCAACTTCAATTGTTAATTAATCAACCTAGTTATCCGAGGGACTTATTCATGTTAATGAACTAGGTTGATTAATTGACATAGTCATATGGAGAGACCTCCTGTTAATTAACTAGGTTGATTAATCGACCTAGTTAATTAGCCGACTCCAGATGACATAAAAATTAGCATATTTCTTGATGTTTAGTTAATATTTGTCAAGAATATGTAACAATATAAAAATAAAGAAAAGCAAAAAATAAAAATAACAATAAACGAGAAAATATCTAACTTGATTTGATTTTAATTGTTTTTAAAAAAACGAAAATGATCGATATGATTCGAAATTTGAAAAAATCAAATCAAACTGCTTTATACAAATATTATTTTATGATTTTTTTTAATGATATTTTGATAGGTAATTTAAGAAAAATATATGTTTTTAACAATAATAAAATTGTATAAGCATAGTCATGATACTAGGTTAATATTCCTCATTGACATTCTTCATCACTAAGAGAAAAAATTAGAAATAAATAAAAGAAAAAAAGGAAAAAAGCTTAGTAAGATATAAAAAGAACTAATTTTTTTTGGTAACTAAAATTTTATATATGCTAGGGAAAATATATTTACAAATCGAGACAGAACCCTTTCAAAATTTTATTGTACTTCCTTCCCTCCCCTATACATTCTTCCTACTATCCTTCTAATATTCACTCTACTTCGGATAGTAGTCTAATCTATTCAGTATTTTCTCTATTTTCTTGTTGCCTCGACAATGCACTTCTTGTACAATCAACTTGGTGTCTCACAATTCCTTGACTTGGCTTGAAATAGTCCTGCATTCCTCTCCTGCCACACAAAGTATACGCAGCCTGCTAGCACTACCTTGAACAATTCTGCTTTTGCACTTCTGTTTTCCGCCCAGTTCTCTGCCCAAAGTAGTTCTACAGCCAAACTATAGTTGTTCCTGTAGATACCTTGCCAGTTAAGCATCCTTTTTCATAGTTCTGCAGCATATTGACATTCAAAGAATAGATGTTGAATAGTTTCATTTACATGTGAACATAAGGGACATAGTTGATCACTATGAATGCCCCATTTTAGCAGCCTATCCTTTGTGTATAGCCTGCCATGAGCCACTAATATTAGAGTGAAGACCCACCTAGGACAACCTGAATTGTTGCATACCAACTCCATCCGGCTCACTTTGTTGAAATCACCTTGCAGTTTATGGTATATGTGTTTTATAGAGCACGTTTGCATCTGTATTAGATCCCCGTAGGTGTAGCCCACTTTCTCAATGTTCTCCTTGTCTTTCAGAAACTTACTCATAATCCATGAGGCTTGGCTAGGTTGCACCTCCCATACATGTTTGCTTTTTATATAGTAACAATGCACCCATTGTATCCATAGCTTATTCTTCTCCTTGCATAGGTTCCATAGCTGCTTGGTGATGGCTGCTTTGTTCCATAGGCCTATGTCCATAGCATTGAATCCCCCTGTTGATTTGGGTGACAGACTTTCTCCCAAGCTAGGAGAGCTTTCTTTGAAATAGTGTTATCCCATGTCCATAGGAAGCTCCTGCAAATTGCCTTTACCAGTTTGGTAATCTTCTTTGGTAGCATGAATATTTGAGCCCAGTAAGTTTGGATGGACATTAGGACACTCTTGATGAGTTGTAGCCTCCCTGTATATGATAGTAATTTGGCTGTCCAAGATGTGATTATTCCCACTAGTTTGTCAATAAGAGGTTGACACTGAATTATTGACACTCTTTTAGAGCTTAAAGGTACTCCAAGATGTCGTATTGTCAACTCCCCTCTTTGCATTCTAAGGAAATCCAATATTTCTTTTTGAATGTCTTGTGAAACTCCACCAAAGAAGATGGAACTTTTCTGCTTATTAATTTCTAGTCCTGATGCTCTTGAGAAATCCAGAAAACACTTGTATAGCAGCAAAGCTGAGACTGTACCTCATCTGCAAAACAATAAGAGGTCATCTGCAAATCCAAGTTGCATAATTTGCATCTTGGCACATTTGGGATGAAAGTTGAAGTCCGGGATACAGTACAGTGCCTTCACTCTTTTATTGAGGTATTCCATTGCTAGTACAAATAGAAAGAGGGATAGGGGATCCCCTTGTCTAAGCTCCTTTGTGGCCTCAAATGGTTGATTTGGTGAACCATTCAAGATGATGGTGTAAGTAACACTTCATACAAAAGTCATTATCCATTTCACAAATTTCTCTGGAAATGCTAATGCACACAAACTTGTTCAAGAAAAGGCCATTCAAGTGAATCATATGCCTTCTGCATGTCCAGCTTCATCATGCATCATGGTGAGACCCCTTTCCTTCCATACCCTTTTACTAACTCATGGCTCGGTATAATATTATCCATAATAACTCTTCCAGGAACAAAAGCAGATTGATTCTTATCGACTAAATCATCCATGACTCCTTGTAGTCAACTAGTCAGGACCTTTGAAATGATTTAGTAGATTGTAGTGCAGCAGGAAATATGTCTATATTCCTTTATGGTAGCAGGATTTCTGACTTTGGGTATAAGAGTTATTGATGTACAGTTAAATGGTTTGAACATTTGTGATGATTGAAAGAAATCCAGTACAGTTTGTGTTACCTCCTCCCCTATGATATTCCATGATTTCTTGAAGAATACTAGATTGAGTCCATCATATCCTGGGGCCTTCATGTCATCTATATCTTGCAAACATTTCCATACCTCATTCCTTGTGACAAGTTGTATCAATTGAAGTTATTGTTCTCTTTTGAGCATTGTACCTCTTTGCATGACATTTGGATCTATTGCTGGGATTGCAGGAGCATTTGACCCTAGCAACTATTTATAATAGCCAAGTATTTCAGTCTCTATTTCCTCCTCCATATGTACCTGAACCCCTAGATTAGTAGTGAGAGCATGGATTCCATTTAAGGTGTTCTTGTTCTTCATATGTGCAAAGAAATATGCAGATTTAGAATCTCCCAGCTTCAGCCATTGTACCCTTGACCTTTGCCTATGTATACTTTCTTTAATAAATATCCACTTCTCTAGATTACTTTTCGGTTCTTTTTCCTTCTCAACTAAATCTGTATTCAGCTTTCTACATCCCATTTTCTCCTGCACTTCATGTAGTTCCCTTCTTATTTCTTTGATTCTGCCATCAACACCCTTGTATTGTTATGTGTTGAGGCCCTTAATAACTTGCTTAACTCTCTTGAGTTTATTCCACACTCCTTGTAATTTTCCAATATCTCCAGTTGTACTCCATGCTTGTTCTACTTCTGATAGGAATTGGGGGTGATCAGCTAGGCAGTTAAAGAATCTGAACAAACTAGCTTTCTCTCTGGATTTGTGAGATCTCAGCTTTAGGGGTGAATGGTTAGAGAAAGATGGTTCTAGATTTTGTATATATAGATTGGGCATTGTCATCATCTAATTTGTGTTAACTATTCCCCTGTCTATCCTGCTATAAGTATGATTATTTGTCCATGTATAGTATTTGCCAATAGTAGGTAATTCATTCATGCCAGTGTCATTCATGAATTCCCTGAAATCCTTTGTTTCCATATCTTGAATTACAGTACCATACTATCTATCTTGGCTATGAAGTACTGAATTGAAGTCTCCCATTGCTATCCATGGTCCCTGTTGTAAACTGTTTATTTGCCTCAGTTTTTGCTACATACTCGACCTATCTTTAATAATATGAAACCATATACTGCAGTAAAACCAAATGCTATCAATCTTGAGTGAGTTCTGACTTTTCCATGTATGTACTGGCAATCCATGTCAATTAGTTCAAAGTCAAAAATTCTTGGGTCCCAAAGAATCCATATTCTGCTCTTATTGTTGTTGCTGAAGTTTGATATCAGTGCCAACCTGGTGCAATTTTGTTGATAGTATTACTAGATTTTTGCTCCTTTATTCTGTGTCCTATTAGTTCAATCACTGCCTTTTTATTCTGCTTTATTGACTCCTTTGTCTCCTTTTGCTTGTATGCTTTATTTATTCCTCTAAACATTCCATGTAATTACACTCATACTGGGATGAATTGCGTATCATGATATAGCTCTTGTCCCCTGTATGGCCCCGTCTGCACATTGCTTGGTCCTGGATCATTGGTTGTGTTCTCTTGTCCCCTTTCTAAGGACTGGAATCCGTTACTGTCACCAAGAGCCTTGCCTTCAGCTAGCTTTGTTTTTGCCATCCTTGTTGCTGATTTCCCACTTACTATTGTCCACCCTTCTTCTGCAGGTTGTTCAATAGCTGCACTAATCTTCATTGTACTGTCCTTTAGATGTTTTGGTGTTTCCACCCTCATTATTTGCTCCTTCTCCTGATCATTCTCCATAGGTACAGCCCTCTCAATCTTTTGCTAGATTTGCTTGACTTTATTCCCCCTCCCTCTATATGTCTGCCTTTGTGGCTGCTGCATTATGTTCTCATTGCCATTGTGGCCTATCTGTAGACATTTGGTGCAGTATGTAGGTTCCCAGTCATAGGCTATCTCTTGCTCAATTGTTCTCCCCATTGGATCCTGCAGCTTCACCCTTCTAGGTTGGGGTTTAGTAATGTCTATCTCAATCAGCATTCTAGCATAAGATATTCTTACTATACTAGTTATACATTCATCAGCATATACTGGATTACCCAGGGTGCTTCCAATTTTGCTTAAAGCCTTTACACTCCAGCAATTCAGGGGAAGATTTGGAAACTTCACCCATAGTATGGTTCTAAGTACTTCTTCTTGCAAATTGAGGTCTGGTATCCATGCTTTCATTACAATGGGACGATTGTTTATGGTATGATGCCCAATATATAAGACTTGGTTTCTTTCCTCCAAATTTGCAAATCGAATTACAAAATAGTCTTCATTATGATAATAGATTTGAGGTTTCATGGAGTACTTACCCACTAAGTTAAGGAATTGTTCCATTGCTCCTATGGATGGTGAATTCCCAATGACATACAGAACAAGTGTTGTGCTCCATTTTTCATTTTCCTGCTCAACATCCTCTAGGTCTAATTGCACAATTTTCTACCCATCTTGTATTATTGGTGCAATATATTGAAGATTCATACCTCTCGATGCCAGCTTATTCCCTGCTAAAACATTTGCCCATAATTGAATTCCACTTGCCTTCACCAATTGGTTAGTGTTTTTGGTATTTTCAGCCTTATCAGATTTGCACGGCACTGTTGCATTGGTTTTGGTGTTTTTGAGTTCATCTCTTCCGTTCCACTCCCAGATCTACGGTCTATTGCACTACTACTTTCAGGTGTTGCTATCACTGCTTTCTGCTTGCCATTGTTGATTGCTGGATCTGAAACTATACTGCTCTGTTCATTCGTCCTGTTCCTCGAAGTGGTGTTTTCAGTTGGCTCCTCAATTCTCACCCCTTTGGGTGAAACAAAAAGTTCCATTACTGCCTTCTTTGCATCAGTGGACGGAAATTTTGCTGAGTTCCGTTTAGGTCGTCCTCTTCCTCCCATGGTTTCTAGCTGCGTAAGTTACCTAAGCCACATTAACATGCACCGAGAGAAAACTTCAGAAGAGAGAGGATCAAGTTTTTTGGGAAGCATATTATTATTAATAAAAGAATTAAATATGCACGAAAACAGAAAAGAAATAAAGAAAATGTTATAAATATATTATATTATGGATGTTCATTTAGTACTCCGTTGTAAATAAGCTTTCTGAAGAAGCTTATCCATATGGGACTCCGCCGTAAATATGTTTATCTATTTAGTACTCTATTGGAAATAAGCCTCCTGAAGAAGCTTATTACTTCGGTACCCGGTTATGGATAAATATTACCCCCAGTAGAAGATTATCCATACCGGGTATAATAAGCTTATCATTTCGATACTCCGTTATGGATAAACATTACCCCCGGTAGAAGATTATCCATACCGGGTACAATGAGCTTATCCTTTCAGTAATCCGTTATAGATAAATATTACCCCCAGTAGAAGATTATCCATACCGGGTACAATGAGCTTATCCTTTCAATACTCCGTTATGGATAAACATTACCCCCAGTAGAAGATTATCTATACCTGGAACAATGAGCTTATCCTTTCAGTACTCCATTATGGATAAACATTACTCTCAGTAGAAGATTATCCATATCTGGTATGTAGCAGCTTACAGTAGTAGCTTACACATCAGCTTCCTTTCTTCTATAAATAGAAGAGATTTCAGTTCATTATGTACATCAGTTTGGAATTCGAATAATATATCAGTTTCTCTCTATACTTGTCTTTACTTTACAGTCTTTATTTTATAACACGTTATCAGCACGAGACTCTGCCATCTCGAGCAAATACTTTGAAAGTATCTGAGGTACGAACTTTCTTTTTCTATATAATGTCAAATCTTTCTAAACTTGAATTTGTAGCCCTGGATATATCGGGAAAAAGCTACATGTCTTAAATGCTTGATGCTGAAATTCATCTTGATGCGATGGGTCTGGAAGACACCATCAAGGATAAAAATCAGGCATCAAACCAAGACCGTGCCAAAGCAATGATATTCCTACGCCATCACCTTGATGAGGGCCTGAAAATGGAATATCTTTCTGTTAAAGATCCAGTCATACTGTGGAATAATTTGAAAGATAGATATGACCACCTGAAGATGGTCGTTCTTCCACAGGCACATTATGATTGGACTCATCTAAGGCTACAAGATTTTAAATCTATCAGTGATTATAATTCTGCTATGTTCAGAATTATTTCCCAATTGAAATTATGTGGTGATAATATTACTGATCATGATATGTTGGAGAAAACTTTCACCACTTTTCATGCCTCGAATATGCTCCTGCAGCAGCAATATCGAGAGATGGGATTCAAAAAGTATTCTAAACTTATCTCACATCTTCTTGTAGCCGAGCAACATAATGAGCTATTAATGAAAAACCATGAAAGTCGACCTACTGGTTCTTGTCCATTCCCTGAAGTGAATGAGACGAACTTCCACCAAGCTAAGCGCGGAAGAGGTCGTGGTCATGACCGTGGTCGGGGAAGAAACTTTAATCATGGTAATAATAATGCACCAAAGAACCCTCCTTACCACCAGCAGTGGAAAAGGAAGGAACAAAAGCATGAAGCGGTGCAAGCACCAAATGCAGAAAATGCATGCTATAGATGTGGAGGAAAAGGGCACCGGTCACGTACTTGTCGTACTTCAAAGCGCCTGGTTGAGATTTATCAAGCCTCCCTAAATAAGACTGAGAAAAATGTTGAAGCAAATTTTATTTCTGAAGATAATTTAGACTTCATGCATTTAGATGTAGCTGATTACCTTGCACTCCCAGATGGAGAAACAAGTCATGTGATCGGTGGTGAATCTGTAGAAATGTAAATATTTTAATTTTTGTTATTTGTAATAGATAGTATGGTTACGTAATTGTTGTACATAAAGAAAAATTATGATTTGATAATGATGTTTACTATAATATATCTTATTTATGTCATTTTGAAGAATATGGATAACATTATTAGATCAACTTAAACTCTAGCAGAGTTTGCAAGAAATATACAACCACCAGAAGTGGTTATATTTCGTATATCTCATTGTAATTATATTTTGTTAACCACCAGAAGTGGTATATGCCTATGATCACCAGAAGTGATAATTTAGGCTTTATATGGTTACAATTGAAGATAAGCTACATAAATATTCTCTATATTAAATGCACCCCTCGATTTGCTCCTGAAGTAGTAAATATTTTAAAAGAGGATGAGGCATCACAATTTGATGTGATTAATGCGCATTCAGATAATTATGTTCGATTTTCCTGAAAGATGAGAACTTTTGATAATAATAATCCATTCCCTGAAGTGAATGTGACAATATTAATAAATCTGGTAAATATGAACGCGCTCTTGATGTAAATATATTACAATTCACCTCCAGAAGAGGTAATATAATTGAGAGAATATATACTTAATATTTCGTATTTTAAATTTGCTCCTGAAGAAATAATACAATTGAAATTGCCTCCTGAAGTAGGAAAATATTATGAAGAGGAGTTTTCTTATGCTTAAACAATTGTTTATTTGATTGTGATTTTCTCTTATGATACCAGAAGTGTCTGAGCAATATTTGATAGTCCAAAATGTATCAACAACTCCTGAAGAGCTAACTGTTTGCCTAGAAGACACATGACACCAGTAGTGTCCGATAAATATTAGATTGTGGATAATAAATGAAGGCTCTCGAAGAGCTTATTTACAAATATGTCATTCATATTATATGATTATGGTCAAAACATATGTTGTAGTAAACCCGAAATTTACTAAAATAAATGGCTATCATATTGAGACTATAAATAATTGGAAGATTGAAAATCTTCATGTTTCCACAATCATAGGGGGTAAAATAATATGTATATGAGAAGTTACCCGCCTTATTCTTCGATTTGTACTACATCATATATCACGGTAAACCAGAAGTTTACTAATACAAAAGTAGCCACAGTAAATCAGAAGTTTACTAATGCAAAAGTTTATGTCATAGTAAACCAGAAGTTTACTAAGAGATATCACATGCCATGATAAACTTGAAGTTTTCATTTGCCATTTTTAAATGAGCTATTTGAGAATTTAGATAAGCATATACTGAAGAACTAGAAGATTCTTCAAGAATTCTCCTGTGTTGCTTGTTCTCATAATAAATTGATTATACCAGCTAAAGTTGGGACTAAGACCCCTGATTCTGAAATATATAAAAGGTGAATATGGGTTCATTCACCTATCATGTGAACCACTTATAGATGCATATATAAGATGGTTACATGTATGTTTATTGTCAACCTGCAGTTTGGCATTTGAAATTGCTTTTCTCACTTAAGAGCATAATTTTCAGATTCTGAAATCAAGACGGTTCATCTTGATAATGCTGGTTTATATACAAGCTAGTTTAGCAGTGAATACCTCCTATTAATGGCTAAACTATTGTTTATGAGAACAAAGCTTCATGTGTTGGTCTAAGATTTTCTAAATTGCATATAGCAGCTGATGTTCTTAACGTCAATACCACACAAGAGGGGGGGGGGGGGGAGAGTGATTTGTGTGGTACCCAATTTTCGTTCTAGAAGAACCTGGTTCTTCTATGTGTACTTACTACTACTGTTTGCGGAATTAAGAGTACATAAAATAAAGAACACAAAGATTTTTACGTGAAAAACACCTGGCTCAAAAGGTAAAAAAAACCACGACCTACTGCTCAGTAGGATTTTCCCAAACTTCCACTAAAATCACTGAGCCAAAACAGCATTTACAAAACTCTTGTAAACCTAAGGATTAAACTTTAATCCCAGTGTAGCACACAGCCTCAACTCTTGCGACACCTTCAAGTTAACTCTAACTTGAATACTCAAAGTACCTAATACAATTGCTTCTATGAAAGCTGGAACGGTACAACTTTAAAACACCTACTACAATTGAAATAAAATAAAAGAAAGACACAATGGAATTGGTTCTTCTATCTTGTCCAAGTAGCTTCAGGAATGCACACTTGAATCTCACATAAATTGCTTGCAAAATTGCCTCGCTCTTTTGCTCTCAATTTAGTTTAACTTCTGCGTTTGTGCAATACCTGTAAAAGAGAACAATTACTGTTATTTAATGAATTAGTAATCAGAGTTTGATTGAGACTCAATTGCTGATCTTCCATCGCAGTTGAGTCCTTGAACAATACAAACTCCAACCCTATCCTTTATCAGGATTGTGTCCTCTTCCCATGAGAAGACTTTCTCTCCTCATCCAATATGCAACCTTTTCTATTAGTTCAGGAGATATTGCTGCTTGATGACTGAGACTTATCTCCTTCACGTGTATCTCACATGTCTAGGTTGTTAAATACTGTGCCTCACATGATGGACCTGGTCCATGACTGAGTTCATTTGTCATTCTTCAAAACTTCAATTGGAATGACAACTCCCTAGAGTCTACAAATTAAATTATTTCGGGATTATGGTCTTGAGATTATAATATATGGATTAACTTATCCCACCCGAGTGATAGAATAAAATAATAATACCAAATTTGATGGAATAAGGTGGAATAAGATGGAATATCCATAATCGAATCAATTCCCTATATGCTCATTCATGTTATGTAAATTACTCAAGAAAGTCACTTTTTTTTAGGACTATAAAATCACTCATGTTTGCCTATATATCTCAAGAGGTCACTACTCACTTACTCACTAGAATAATTTCATGTCATTTAATATACCTATTTATACAAGAATAACCTATTTTTTAGTCCACAATATGTAATTCGATCCAAGATCCAAGATATATGTTAAATGACTGTTTTTCAGGGACACTTTTCAAAATCTTATCTATATCTATACTATATTAAAAATACGAAGACCCTTAGTGAAATGTTATTTGCCTTTTTTACCCTTCAAAAATTAATTTCACACTAGACAAAATAGTCATTTAATTATTTTCTCCAATATTTAGGCCTATGAATTAAATCATTTCCTTATTGAAATTAGGTAAAAACTCCTAATATTTGGGAATTTAAATCGAGTAAATTCTACCCTTCTGGTTGTTATAAAAGTGCTAATCTAAATAGGAATCGATTATAAATGCACATATCTATACTATATTAAAAGCACGAAGGCCCTTAGCGAAATGTCGTTCGTCTTTTTTGCCCTTTAAAAAAGATATCACACTAGATAAAATTGTCATTTACCCTTAACATCAAATAAAACTATATTTATTAAAACTTCCCATATTTGAATTATTATGTAGGAAACACTAATATTTAGGACATTAAAATCAACTAAATTTCTTTCATGTACAAAGTAAAGTTCTAATTTAGGACCAAATATATTAACTAACTTACGTTGAAATACATTAGAAACTCAAAATCTTTAATATCTCTCCAGAAACCATTAGACTTAGGATTCAAAACCATTAACGGAAAAAATTGAACAACTACTGAAACTTTTTTTTATTTGAAGAAAAGAGGTTCTAATTAATAACAATTTTTATGTTATTAATTTTTGGAGTTGAAAACAATTTAATTCTATCTTGAAAAGGTATTTTTCTCTTTTCGTTACGTTATATTTTAAGAATTAAATATAATTTAATCATTTTTGAAATTTTTTTTTTGTTTATTTTACTTCTCACCTAGATCAGCGATATCAATATTCATCATTTCAATAACTTATATATTTTTTAAACTTTTATTTTATAACTTAAATATGTTATTTTAATAATATTTCTATATTTTGAAATAATTATATAGTTATTGATATAGGTATATGCACAAAACGTGTACCTTAAGTACAAAGGTCATTAGCCCCTTTAAAAATATATTTTATATTGGACAAAGTAGTAATTTTAGTTATTTTCCTAATACAACAACAACAACAACAACAACAACAACAACAACAACAAATCCAGTATGATCCCAATAGGTGGGGTCTTGGAAGGGTAGTCTGTACGCAGACCTTACCCCTACCTAATGTAGGTAGAGAGGCTCTTTCCAATAGACCCTCGGCTCAGGAAGGGAAAGAAGAAGAAGAGGAAAGCAAGGAAGGAAGAAAGAAGGAAGATAAAAGAAAAAGGGAGAGATAAATGATAAGTAGTACCAAATAATAGCAACGGTGAATACAATACCTGAGATGAACAAAACCACATAACGTAATAAAAATCTAAGAATATGAAGGGACATGGATGCTACTAAGATTATCGGTGAACAACTAAAAACTACCCACTAACCTTCTACCTTAATCCTTGACCTCCACACCCTCTTATCAAGGGTCATGTCCTTAGTGAGCTGAAGCAGCGCCATGTCCTGTCTAATTACCTCTTCCCAGTACTTCTTAGGCCTACCTCG
The DNA here is from genome assembly GCF_001879085.1 of Nicotiana attenuata. Taxonomy (NCBI): domain Eukaryota; kingdom Viridiplantae; phylum Streptophyta; class Magnoliopsida; order Solanales; family Solanaceae; genus Nicotiana; species Nicotiana attenuata. The sequence continues at coordinate 83,300 of NW_017671490.1, forward strand.
ACCTCTTCTCAAACTCTCCATGGACAACCTCTCACACCTCCTGACAGGAGCATCAATGCTTCTTCTCTTAACATGTCCGAACCATCTCAACCTCGACTCTCGCATCTTGTCCTCTATGGAGGTTACTCCTACTTTGTCCCGGATAGCTTCATTCTTAATCATATCTCTCCTGTTACACCCACATATCCATCTCAACATTCTCATCTCTGCTACTTTCATCTTCTGCACGTGGGAGTCTTGACTGGCCAACACTCAACCCCATACAGCATAACCGGTCGAACCACCACTCGATAAAACTTACTCTTAAGTCTTGGCGGCACATTCTTATCACATAAAACACCGGAAGGGAGCCTCCACTTCATCCATCCCGCTCTGATGCGATGTGCGACATCTTCGTCAATCTCCCCCTTACCCTGGATAATAGACCCGAGATACTTAAAACTCGCCCTCTTGGGGATAACTTGAGCATCAAGCTTAACCTCTACGTCTGCATCATGGGTTCCGTCACTGAATTCACACTCCAAGTATTCTGTCTTGGTTCTACTCAGTTTGAAACCTTTAGACTCCAAGGTCTGTCTCCAAACCTCCAACCTCGCGTTAATTCCGCTTCTCGCCAATCAACACTATATCATCGGCAAATAGCATGCACCAAGGAACCTCCTCTTGGATGTGTCGCGGCAGCACATCCATTGCCAAGGAAAATAAAAATGGGCTAAGAGCCGATCCCTGGTGCAACCCCATCTCCACAGGGAAATGCTCTGAGTCACCAACCACAGTTCTCACCTCAGTCTTAGCATCATCATACATATCCTTAATCACCCTAATGTATGCTACCGGTATGCCACTAACCTCCAAACACTTCCACAGGACCTCCTTCGGGACTTTATCGTAGCTTTCTCAAGGTCAATAAACACCATATGCAAATCCTTCTTCCTTTCCCTGTACTGCTCCACTAATCTCCTTCCCAGATGAATCGCTTCCGTAGTCGAACGCCCCGGCATGAATCCAAACTGATTCTCGAAAATAGACATGCACCTCCTTAGTCCTCACCCTGGCCTCTACCACCCTTTCCCAAACCTTCATAGCGTGACTCAACAACTTGATACCCTTATAATTGTTGCAATTTTGGATATCACCCTTGTTCTTGTAAAGCGAAACCATCGTACTCCACCTACATTCTTCGGGAATCTTCTTCGTCTTAAAAATAACATTAAACAGCCCAGTGAGCCACTCCAAACCTGCCCCTGCACATCTTATGCATCGCCCCTTCCATCTCCTCTACCGTAATCCGCCTATAGTACCCAAAATCCCGCCGACTCTCGGAGTGCTCCAACTCACCCAGCACAATGCGTCTATTCCCCTCCTCGTTCAACAATTTAGTTATTTTCCTAATATGTAAGAATAATCATTAATTATTTTTCTCATATTTAGGGACAATCATTTAATTAGTTGCCTACTATTTAGGACTTTGACATGGAAAATCATATAATTATCTTTTTGTCATAAAAATACTCCCTCCGTTCCAGTTTATGTGAACCTATTTCCTTTTTGGTCCGTTCCAGAAAGAATGAACCCTTTCTAAATTTGGAAACAATTTAGCTTAAACTTACAATTCTACCCTTAATGAGAAGGTTTTATAACCACACAAATATTCTGGACCCCATTTTAACTCATTTGGGACCACAAATTCCAAAAGTCTTCATTTTTTCTTAAACTTCGTGCCCAGTCAAACAAGTTCACATAAATTGGAACGAAGGGAGTATTTGTCTAAGAGTCCTTGACGAGCTCTTTTGTTTTGGTTAAACAGTTTTAGTTTTAGTATTATTTATTTTTATTTTCTTTTTCAGAACTCCTTTTTTCGTATAATTATGTAATTTGATTATACATGAACTTCAGTAACTTATTTTTTCTAATCTGTTGGAAATAATTCATATAATATTTATTATTAATTAAAAATTAAATAATTTGCATTTTACTCTCGGTAAAAAATTGTTATTTCTATCAATTTGTTAATCCTGTTTGAGTCTTCTAAAATGAAGTAGTGAATAACTTTTTAAAAAGAATTAAAAAAATTCTTAAGTTTTCAAGGATTATATGTGTTGCTGAAATTGAAAAGAAAGAATGATAACTTATGAATTTAAAGCGTTTGAACTAAAAAATTAAAATAAATTTTTAGTCGAATACATTGACCGATGATTGAAATTTGTATGAAGATTCATCATTTTAGAGAATATTAGCTTTTACTTTATTATTCTAACATAATATTTTAATATATTATTTATATAATATTTTAAAATTCTTTCTTATTGAGATAGTGTACACGCGCAAAGCATGTACCCTAACACTAGTAAACTAAAATAGTGGCGTCGGAGGAGATCATTAGCTAAAAGATCATATTTCTTTCTATTTTGACTTTGTATTCAAGTTGGGAATTCTTATTTCATTATTTTAGATTGTTTCGTTTGATAATTAAGGATTGCCGTTTTGTTTCATTTTTAGAAGATTTTTTTATTTTTATTTAGAAGAAATCTACTTGTGGACTAAGTGGTACTCGCTCCTTTCCAATTTATGTGAACATGTTTGACTGGACACGAAATTTAAAAAAAAATAAAGACTTTTGGAATTTGTGATCCTAAACAAGTCTAAAAGGGGTCCAGAGTATTTGTGTGGTTATAATCATTAAGGGTAGAATAGAAAGTTTAAACTAAATTGTTTCCAATTTAGAAAGGGGCATTCTTTTTAAAACGAACCAAAAAGGAAATAAGTTCACATAACTGGAACGGAGGGAGTACCTATTAAAAATATATTTCACGGTGACAAACTTAATTTAGTTTTTCTATAATATTTAGGACTTTAAGATCAATTAAAAAAATTCTTTTAAAGTTATTTCTTATTTGAATTATTTAATAGTATAACTAGTACATTCCATATTACTTTTGCCACGGATTCATCTCCACAGTAAATTTAAGTTCTTTCCAAGTTTTATTGCAAAATTTTAAGAAGATTTTTAGATCCGGTGTTTTGCCTATTCTTTTATGTACGTCAAGAATCATTAAAAAGGTTTATATATTCAAGTTTTATTTATTTATTTTTATGATTTAGAATGAGTTTTGCTCATTTTTGAACGACTAGATTATATAACAAATTTTACATGTGGTGACAAATTACAAATTACAAATATATTTAACCATTACTATTCATTAAAGTAAGATAAACAAATAGTATCTAAAAATACTTAAATTACCTAATGAATTTCAAAATTACAAAGATGAGAAAGAGAGATATTTATATAAATTTTATAATGACTAACAGAATATGTGCGAAGCACTAATCTATATCTATTTTATATCAAATAAAATTATAACAATAATAAATTTCAGTTGTATATACTAACTGAATATTGAGAACTTCTATTGGAGTAATTTATTTTTTTATTGACTGACAAATATATGATCAATATTCATCATTTTCAGGGATATATACTTTATTTTATAACTCACACGCAATATTTAATATAATATATACGCTTTTTAAAAGTCTTATACTCATTGAGATAGTGTACACGCGCAACGCGCATAACGTAAGACTAGTTATGATAATAGTCGTTAAGGCAATATACGATTTAGTCGTAAATAGGAGAAGTAATCACCGTAGTGGAAAGTTTTATCAGTTGGAACAAGAAAGTAATCGAAGTCATGTGATACATAATTTGATGATTGATCTCTAATAGACAAAAAAGCTAGTCAAACTTTCAAATATTTAGCCCGACAAATTAAAATGACAAGTTAAAAGAAAGTAGTTTGGCTGGGTTAGAATGTTAATATATTGATAAGATTCTAAATTTCTTTTATATCTTAAAAAGAATATCGAAATAGGACTGTCAGTCACCAGAATCAATGAAAAAATTTTCACGAAAGACTTTTGTGACGACATTAAGGTAAGTGAAATTAGTATTGTGATTGAAAATTATTTGTGACGATCCTTAGAAGTGGTCACAATTAAAGAATAAAATTGTCACAAGAGTAATAGAGATCACCACTAGAAAAAAAAAAGATGCACATGAGTGATTTTATTATCCTAAAAAATAATTATACAATGGGTTATTCTTGTATAAATAGGTATCTTAAATGATATGGCAAATGATTTTAGTGAGAGAGTGTGAGTAGTAACCTTTTGAGATATATAAGCAAACATGAGTGATTTTTATTGTCCTAGAAAAAATAAAAGTGACTTTCTTGAGTAATTTCTACAGCATGGATGACCATCCAGGAAATTTATTGAAGGAGCAGTAACTTGAGGGACACGTGTCAATAGGGTGTAGTTAGTAGCTAATTATGTAGTTAGTTAGTTAGTTGGTTAAGTTGTTATATTAGTTGTTGACAGTTGTCATTAGAGGTTAGAACACGTGTATATAAAATAGCATTGTATCTCTTCTTCAGTAATGAATCAATTTCTCATTTCCTAAACACATCTCTTATGCTCTGCTTTCTCTCTTAGTTAAGCTCGCTCACTAGCACTAGCTAGGGTTCCTAATTGTGGTAGAGTAAGGTCGTTAATGGCGATTCTCGACATAGTATCAGAGCCAATGGGCTACTAGTGTGGTCGTCTTACTTGATCGGAGCTTTTCGCAGGAATTTGCAGGTGCATTCAACTAATGGCGCTCGACGGTGAATTACCGGAAAAGCTAAGTCATAATCATCCGCTTTTTCTGAATGCTAATGATAATTCAGGAGCTGTGTTAATATCTCTGCAATTGAGAGGATCGGAGAACTACTTTGTGTGGAGCCGAGCGATGCGAATAGCGATTTTATGTCGCAATAAGTTAGGGTTCATCGAAGGCACATGCAAAAGAGAAAGTTGTAGTCCGAATCTAGTTGATCTCTGGGAACGATGCAATGCCATAGTGTTGTCGTGGATAATGAACTGTGTTTCACCTGATTTGCTCAGTGGAATTGTATACTCTTCGAGTGCTAGTGCAGTTTAGGGAGAATTGAAAGAACGATTTGACAAAATTGATTGCTCAAGGATTTTTCAGATTCATAAACAAATTGCAACAATCAATCAGAGAACAAGCTCAGTTTCTATGTATTTTTTGAAATTGAAGTTGCTCTGAGCAGAATTTGACTCCTTAGCCCCGATTATAGGTTGTGATTGTACAAAATCGTGGGAATTTGTCACTTTCATGGAGCGTTTGAAACTCTTACAGTTTCTTATGGAACTGAATAATTCCTATGAGCAAGCTCAAAGACAAATCCTCATGATGATTCCAGTTCCTACCATAAACAAGGCGTATTCAATGCTTACAGGAAGAGAAAGTCAAAGGAGCATGTCAAATTCTTTTACTTCAATCGAAGAAGGTGAAGTAACAACCTTAATGACAGCAAGGGCAGGACCTATACAGAGGCCAAAGAAGAACTTCAATGTTCAATGTGATTATTGCAAGATGAAAGGGTACACACGCGAGGAAAGTACTGGCGCTGGAGAAAGTATTGGTGCTGGAGAAAGTTCAGCTAACATGGCAGGTGTCACGACCCAAACTCCGTTAAAAGTCGTGATGGCGCCAGACACCACTGTCAGGAAAGCCAACACTAAATAGTTAATTAAATTCTCATTTTAATATTTTTTATGAAATCATAAATTTCCTTCAACTTAACTAGTAAAAAGGCGAACTTTACAGAATAATAATAATGTTTTACAATTTCAATACTGAGTATCCCATAATCTCCCTAGAATCCGGTGTCACAAGTACATGAGCATTTACTAAAAAATAAAATAAAATATAATGACAGTTCGAAATACAAATTTGGACAGAAAAGAAAAATACAAGTACTATGAAGGAGACTCTGCTGGCTGCGAATCGTCTCATACGATGCAGCTCACCTAACTCCCCGTATCAACCACACAGTTGCGCCCACAAGGACAATAGATATACATGTGCATGTACAGCAAGTGTAGCATGAGTACGAAAATAACGCGTACCCAGTAAGTATCCAGTCTAATCTCGAAGAAGTAGTGACGAGAGGTTGACTCCGACACTTACTATAGCCAACAATAATATACCGATAATATGATAAATTATGGATTTTATAAGGCAACTGTAAACTCAATAACATGAAGCAGGTAAACAATTCTTTTGTTAATAGGAGATTTCCAAATTTATTTTCATCTTTTAACAATTTATATCTCCGGCCAATGAGGCCACATCAATTATCAATAATTCCAAAACAATCAATGAAGTCATGCGCAAATCATGCCGAGGTCGTACGTCCCGATCCAACATAATGTTAAAGTGTGCACTGCCTAAGGGTCATCGGCGTGAACCATAGATGCATCTATTTAATCTGCCAAGGCGTTCGGCCCGTTCCACAAAAGATAAACACATTCAAACAACCAAATCAAGGATTTATTTAGGTTTGATGTTCAAAGAAATATCAATTCTCATTAACGGTCAAGTGACCCGTCCAAAACCCAAGTAGGTGAAGTTTAACCTTTTGAAATTCCTTTATCAAGTTCCAATATATTTTAAACGGTTAAATTAACAAGTAGGATGCAAGCATCGCAAATATAACGTGATTTGGGTCCTAGACTACTCGGACATAAGCATAATAGTAGCTACGCACGGACTCTCGTCACCTCGTGCGTACGTAGCCCCCACAAATAGAAGCACATATTGAGTTATTTTACCTATGGGGTAAATTCCCTCTTACAATGTTAGAAAGAGACTTACCTCGCTCCGAAGTTTCATATTCGGCTCCCAAGCCCTTCCGACGACTCAAACCGATGCCCAACGCCCCAAGACTAGTCAATAATTGTGCAAACCCATAAATATATACTCAATACTCATTATAATCCAATTTATAACAATTTCTACCCCCGATCGAAAAGTCGATAAAAATCACCCTCGGGCCCACATGCCCGAATTTCGAAAATTTTCGAAGATAGACATTACCCATAACATCATGAACTCAAATATATAATTTATTCTCAATTCGTGCCCAAATTCGTGGTCAAAATCCAAAAATACTAATTTTTTAGGTTTTCCACCAAAACCCCAAATGTCCACTAATTTTCCATGAATTTCCATGTTAAAATCTATATATAATCCAAGTATTTAACTTGCAATAGGTGAGAATCACTTACCTTGACATAGATGATGAAGACGGAGCTCCAAAATCTCTCCTAGGTCCTCTCCCATGGAGAAAATGAGATTAAATGAGCCAAACCCATTTTTGCAAACATATACACTGCCAGAAAACCCTTCTTCGCGTTCGCGATGAACAAAATTCTCGAAAGCCATTTCCAAACTCTTCTCAAACAACCTCTAGTATAATAGTCATAACTTTTTGTACAAAACTCCAAATGACAAATGGTTTATTTTTCTGAGAACTATACACCAGGATCTACAACTTTCATGTTTGGGTCATCTCCCAATTCCTTATAGATTTTGAAATATAAGTTGCTAAGTCAGCCCTGTGCAACACAAATTTCTTCTTCATCTCCTCGGACAGCATGTAGTGTACCAGCCATAACTCTTTGTACACAAATCCAAATGCTAAATGGTTTACTTTTCGGAAAACTAGACACAAATGGATATATCTTTAATTTTTGGATCATCTCTACATTCCTTATAGATTGCGAGATATGAGCCTCCGAAGTCAGACATGTGCAATAGAGATTTCCTTTTTCACGGACGCGAGAGTCTCTTTGCGAACGCGAAGAACCCAAAATCCCAGAAGCCAAATCCTTCTTCGCGAACGCGGGAGGATCCTCGCGAACGCGTAGAACAACACCAGATATCAGTATATCAGCATCCAAAGTGGCGCAAAATGATCCGAAGCACACCCGAGACCCCCGTGACCCCGTCCAATCACACCAACCTGTCCCAAAACATGCCACGAACTTGCTCGAGCACTCAAACAACATCAAAATCATGAATCGCACCACAATTCAAGCTTAATGAACTTTAGAACCTCAAACTTCTATATTCGATGCCGAAACCTATCAAATCACATCCGATTGACCTCAAATTTTGCACACAAGTCACATTCAACATTACCGACCTACTCCAACTTCCGTAATCGAAATCCGACCCCGATATCAAAAAATCCACTCCCGGTCAAACTTCTCAAAAACCTTCACTCCGAAATGACATACGAACCTCCAAATCCACATCCGGACGCGCTCCCAATACCAGAATCACCATACGGAGCTATTCTCATAGTCGGAATCCCAAACGGACATCGATAACATTGAAATGCACTTCAACCCAAATTTATGAATTTCTTCGAAAATGCCAACTTCCACAATAGACGCTGAAACGCTCCCGGATCATCCAAAACCTGATTCGAACATGCGCCCAAGTCCGAAATCATTATAGGAACCTGCTTTACCCTTCAAATCTCAATTCTGAGGTCGTTTACTTAGAATCCTACCTTAGTCAATTCTTCCAACTTAAAGCTTTCGAAATGATAATTCTCTTTCCAAATCAACTCTGAACTTCCAAAATTACAGTTCTGACCACACGTACAAGTCATAATACCTGAAGTGAAGCTGCTCAAGGCCTCAAATCACCAAACGAAGCGCTAGAGCTCAAAACAACTGGTCGGGTCTTTACATTCTCTCCCACTTAAATATATGTTCGTCCTCGAACGTGCTAAGAACTGCGCTGGAGTTGTCCGAAATCACTGTTTAACGCCTCATGCACCTACCCATGCTACCACAACTCAGTTGAGCACATTTGCTCGAACAAATATGAAGATTCTCCCATTTTTACTTAGCCAAATAAGCCTTAGAGCTAAATTCTAACAGCCGGAATTCTCTACCATGACTATTTCCAACATACGAACGATGTATCAATCACCACACGATGTACCAAAATATGATTTCATGCCTTTGCTGAATTAAATGCACCGCATAATCACATAACCATAATAACATTCTCATGACTCATATAAGTTTTGTTCCAACTCTTGCAATACTTCCACAACTGAAGAGATGTGTAGAAATTAATGACCAACTGCCGAGTCAATAATTCATTGAGTTTTTTTCTCTTGACAAGAACCATTGCCTCATTATGAACCAAATAACTATATTTGCTCTTTAATATACTTCATATAAATTCGATCGCACTGATCCCAGGTTCAATAATCTCGTCTCACCCAGTACAAGCTGCTCAGGCAATAAGCCACCTCAAACATTGCCAAAAGTCTCATATGATGCCACAAAGTGACAACAAGCTACAAACTCGAACGTGATACATAAGGAGAACAAACTCTGGAAAGAACCACTCGACCCACATAACTAATAGAACAACCGAAAGGATGTCATGAACCTCCCTCAGAAAATGGGAAACAAAGCACGCAAGAATAGATATAGGGGACTGTAATCAACATCACCGTTGCGGTGTGCAACCCGATCCACACATAATACCGTATAAGGATAGACTTAACCGAGCTAAAATGCTCATGACTATGAAATACCCGAATATCAGCCACAAGCACGCTAAGTGCATAATACAAATCCTGGAGAGACAGATAGCGTCGTGCGCTACAAAACTCAAACACGACTAAGGTGCGATATATGATCTGCATCTCGAGAGTTATCCTGCTCACGTAACACCATCGCTACATGGAACCTCAACACATGTGTAATTAATCAAGTCGTCTCACAACCCACACGGCATAATAGAGTATTACATGAAATAGCCAACGACAAAATAACATCTAACGTCCGAATACTCCTTCATAAGGAGTGCTATGCCAAAATGAACACAGCCGGCCTGATATAGAGCCCACATTCATATTTCAGATCCATCCACGGACCTCAAGCCGATTCTGACCGTACTGTACTGGGCCAATAACCTTTCGAGGATCCATAATAACCCTTCTTACCATGACACACAAGAACAGCCATCGATTTCGGAACAAACTTCCACAGTCCATAACCAAATGAACCGAGCGCCCTTCAGGCATAAATTCTCACATGAATGATAGCACCACAATCTCCATACTAGGTTTCAATCCTTCATTCAATCAAGTGACTACATGTTACACTGATATAATCTTCCCGTGGGATACACTCCCATGACCTTATGCACCGATTAACAAGTCTACAACTCCATACCACAGGCCATACTAATGTTATAAAGCGAATCAAGGATCCGCAAATCAATACACGAAGCCTCTAACACATGACACCGATCTCAGGTGACGCTGAAGACAATACCCGCTTACTCTAATCATCTGAATCCCTTTTCCCTACTCGTCCGAGCTGGTGACATTCTTGTCAACACCAAACTGCAACCTTGATCCTCAACTTCCAAATCCCATGCTACTCAATGCACTTAATCATGCCAATGTGCAAGAGTACAAGAATTGCATCATAACTCCTGAACCACTAATAGGGTAAACACTTCATCATATAAAAACCTTTTACTCAACTCATTTCAAGAGAAACATGGCAACACGTGACTGAATTCTCATATCCGTTGAAAATACTAACCTCAAGTAGTGGTTTAAACCACCATAACTCTTCCGGGATCCATCTACACATAACAGGCCATAATATTCGAATGCCTCCAAATAAAATCAATTACGACGGCCGTCAAGCCTCGCACGTACCACCGCAAAGCACATGTGTAACCCAACACGCTGAAGGAACTGATCATTGCCACCATCATGCCAATCCAACCGTTGCTAACCGATATGACTTCTTCTAATTTACTCTAGACTTGCCTTAGGAATAATAATAGCTTCATTTAAAACATCGCGAACCCAAATCCGCACTCTGAGTGACCTTATATCACGAGACCATGCTGTATTAAATCCCACGAACCATCTCATACCCTCCTTGCGCATATTCACATCCTAAACTAGTACACCCATTCTGAAAATTCCTCTACGAATCCGAAGTCATTTTCCCTCATTCCTCCAAATGCTACACTGCAAGCCGAAGATAACATAGAACACTCTAAGCCCTTTTTTCATAATCCGCTGCAAAAGCTCTATTCTTAACCATACTGCGGGCTTGAAATCCTTAGGCACCGCATTTTAACTTTTGAATTCACTAAGAGCGTTGCTGAGAGTCACCCACTCTGACTTGGTCCCGAATATAATCAACTCCAAGGCTCTACTAGAACATGAACCGATAAGGCCCAATATAGCACACATTCCTCAATCCTTTGCTCAAATACCACTAATGTTTCATTTCCGTTAGTCGTAATAACCTGCCAATACACTAATGACTAGAAACCTCGCAAGTAGATAACCATGCAATCCAATCGTAGGCAGTGGGCCTCTCCCACTTAGCTCGAAGCTACCATTGCCTAACTCTGGAAACCACCAAGGTTCTTTCTTCCTCTCTGACATGACCTCGCATCATCGACCTGCCAAATTCCTCGAAACCTTCCAACGGTATTCCACCGAGCACTATCACTACGAAACCAATAAACTATCCTGGGTCCGTGCCCATTCACCAGCTGTACAAACCTATTCACTCCCCATTGACATCAACTAAAGGTGCGATGACACATTCGAATCCAAAGTCATGTTACATACTTCTTCATATCAAGCAACTCCTTCCTGTCGTATCCAATCTCCCCCGTATAATAGCCAATATTCCAAATTAAGTCTGTAGACCTAGTCACTATCCATTATGAATCCCAAATCTCTATACACTTTGCTCAAGGCGTGTAGTCATCGTACCACAGAACCCATATGCTACTCCGCCACTCTCCCACTTTGGTCAAACTCATCCTTTAAGTAACTACTCGACTCTTGCTTCTCACACTTGGCCTTCTAGAAGTTTAACCACCGCCAGACACCTCCCACATGTCCTTCCTCATCCTTCGCCTCCCAGTTGTTGCCTTAAGTCAAAATCCATCTCTGTAGCACTTGAACTAACAGATCGCCACCAACTCTAAACCCTTCCTAAAATCATCTTTCTCGAGCCATCAACACTAGGAACGCCGATTCAATCCTGAACCATCGCACACTGCGATCTGTGATAGCCACTTCCTCCGCACCTTTCACAATACTCTGTTCCAAAGGCGAATTGACGAAAACCATAACACTGGCGAACTTAACACTTTATATTCAATCAAGGACGAAGACACCACATCACAAATGAAGATTCCACCACGCTCGAAAATACCAAGTATCGTTACTCCATCAACCTAACCTGAATACTCATAGTCCTGTTACCTTTCCTCTGCCGCAAATAAAATACTGGATCTCTGAATCTTGCACTAAGTAAACATCCTTCCAAGTCATTCACTGCTTTGACGCATAGACAAGCATCCTACTATTACACAACAGTGTGCGATAGCAACACACAAATCGTCATAACAATCAATGCCAAATCTCAAAACATTAGGTAATACTGATACTGAGCTGAAACGATAGTACGGCCTTCCGCAAGGCGACGATAATAGCCCAATCAAATACGCAGGGAGAAACGTCTTGCACCACATCTGTAGTACCATTACAATTCCTCAGTTCCCAATTTATAGCAAGCGCTTCGCGTCGCATAAGATTAAAATGAATGAAACAAAGGCATAAGCCTCAAAGGAATCAAATTGCACGATGAGGAATTAATAAGGGGAGTGCTCCTAACAGCCCTGTAGCCTCTCGAAGATAAGTACATACGTCTCCATACCGATCTGCAGGACTCGACTAGACTCGCTCATGACTCGTGAGACCTATGTAAACATAGGGTATTGTCGTCACCTTCCACAAGGCGACGATAATAGCCCAATCAAATACGTAGGGAGAAACATCATGCACCACATCTGTAGTACCATTACAATTCAACAATTCCTGATTTATAACAAGCGCTTCGCGTCGCATAATATTGAATAGGAAAGAAACAAAATCATAAGCCTCAAAGGAATCAAATCGCACGATGGGGAATCAAGAAGAGGAGTGCTCCTAACAGCCCTGTAGCTAGGGGTGGGCATTCGATATTTCAGTTTGGTATTTAAGAATCTCGGTTCGGTATTTCGGTATTCGGTTTATCAATTGTGTATACCAAATACCGTACCAAATTATTTCGGTACGGTTCGGTATTTATTATTTTGGTTCGGTACGATTTCGGTTTAATGCTGCCATTCATAATAACGAAATGCTGCCAACCATTAGTTCAAAACTTTGGGAGTGTATTAAAGACATGCCTATGACCTATCACTAATCTGAACATGAGTGTTGCTATGAGTGTTCAAAACTCCGGGTAACATGATTAGAATGTCTTTAAATACATGCCTATGATCTGTAACCATTAAGTATCTGAACGACTGAACCTAAACAAAAACAATCAATGACAAAATTGAAAATCATTAAGTCATTAACAACATTTTCACAGAAAAGAAGTTCAACAGTGCAATAACAGTAGCAGTTTACACCTGAACGATTGAACCTAAACATTTTCACAGCAGCTTACAGTTTAACAGGCTGCAAATTTTAGTGTTTAAACAGCATTGTAGCAGCATTAANAGTCAATAATATGAAGCAGGTAACAATTCTTTGTTAAAGGACATTTCCAAATTTATTTTCATCTTTTATCAATTTATATCTCCGGCCAATGAGGCCACATCAATTATCAATAATTCCAAAACAATCAATTAAGTCATGCACAAATCATGCCAAGGTCGTACGGCCTGTTCCCATATAATATTAAACCGTGCACTGCCTGAGGGTCGAATTGCGCGAACCTTATATGCATCTATTTAATCTGCCAAGGCGTTCGGCCCATTCCACAAAAGATAAACACATTCAAACAACCAAATCAAGGATTTATTAGGTTTGATGTTCAAAGAAATATCAATTCTCATTAACAGTCAAGTGACCCGTCCAAAACCCAAGTAGGTGAAGTTTAACCTTTTGAAATTCCTTTATCAAGTTCCAATATATTTTAAACGGTTAAATTAACAAGTAGGATGCAAGCATCGCAAATATAATGTGATTTGGGTCCTAGACTGCCCGGACATAAGCATAATAATAGCTACGCACGGACTCTCGTCACCTCGTGCGTACTTAGCCCCGATAAATAGAAGCACATATGGAATTATTTCACCTATGGGGTAAATTCCCTCTTACAAGGTTAGAAAGGATACTTACCTTGCTCCGAAATTTAATATTCGGATCCCAAGCCCTTCCAACGACTCAAACCGATGTCCAATGCTCCAAGACTAGTCAATAATTGTGCAAACCCATAAATATATACTCAAATACTCATTATAATCCAATTTATAACAATTTCTAAGCCCGATCGAAAAGTCTATAAAAATCACCCTCGGGACCACATGCCCGGATTTCGAAAATTTTCGAAGATAGACATTACCCATAACATCACGAACTCAAATATATAATTTATTCACAATTCCATGCCCAAATTCGTGGTCAAAATCCAAAAATACCAATTTTTTAGGTTTTCTATCAGAACCCCAAATTTCCACTAATTTTCCATGAATTTCCAAGTTAAAGTCTATGTATAATCCAAGTATTTAACTTGCAATAGGTGGGAATCACTTACCTTGACATAGATGATGAAGACGAAGCTCCAAAATTGCTCCTAGGTCGTCTCCCATGGAGAAAATGAGATGAAATGAGTCAAACCCATTTTTGCAAACTTATACACTACCAGGCAACCCTTCTTCGCGTTCACAGGCCTCCCATCGCATTCGCGATGAACAAAATTCTCGAAAACCATTTCCAAACTCTTCTTAGTCAGCTTCTAGTATAATGGTCATAACTTTTTGTAAAAAAATTCCAAATGCCAAATGGTTTAACTTTATGAATACTATACACCAGTATCTACAACTTTCATTTTTTGGTCATCTCCCAATTCCTTAAAGATTTCGAGATATAAGCTGCCAAAGTCAGCCCTGTGCAACACAAATTTCTTCTTCATCTTCTCGGACAGCATGTAGTGTACCAGACATAACGTTTTGTACACAAATACAAATGCTAAATGGTTTACTTTTCTGAAAACTAGACACGAAGGGATACAACTTTCAATTTTGGATCATCTCTAAATTCCTTATAGATTGCGAGATATGAGCCTCCGAAGTCAGACATGTGCAATAGAGATTTCCTTCTTCGCGAACACGAGTGTCTCTTCGCGAACGCGAAGAACCCAATATCCCAGAAGCCAAATCCTTCTTCGCGAATACAAGAGGATCTTCGCGAATGTGAGAGGATCCTCGCAAACACGAAGAACAACATCAGATATCAGTAAATCAGCATCCAAAGTAGCCCAAAATGATCTGAAACACACCCGAAACACACCCGAGGCCCCCGGGACCCCGTCCAATCACACCAACCTGTCCCAAAACATGACAGGGACTTGCTTGAGGCCTCAAATCACATCAAACAACATCGAAATCATGAATCGCACCACAATTCAAGCTTGATGAACTTTAGAACTTCAAACTTCTACATTCGATGCCGAAACCTATCAAATCACGTCCGATTGACCTCAAATTTTGCACACATGTCACATTCGACATTACGGACCTACTCCCACTTCTGGAATCAGAATCCAACCTCGATATCAAAATGTCCACTCCTGGTCATACTTCTCAAAAACCTTCAAATTTCTAACTTTTGACAAACGACTCTGAATGACCTACGAACCTCCAAATCCACATCTGGACGTGCTCCCAATACCAGAATCACCTTACGGAGCTTTTCCTAGACTCGTATTCCCAGACGTACATTGATAACATTGAAATGCACTTCAACCCAAACTTATGAATTTCTTCCAAAATGCCAACTTCCACAATAGACGCCGAAACGCTCCCGGGTCATCCAAAACCCGATCCGAACATATGCCCAAGTCCAAAATCATCATACGAACTTGCTGGAACCTTCAAATCCCGATTCCGAGGTTGTTTACTCAAAAATCCAACCTTAGTCAATTCTTCCAACTTAAAGCTTCCGAAATGATAATTCTCTTTCCAAATCAACTCTGAACTTTCGAAATTCCAGTTCCGACCACGCGTACAAGTCATAATACCTGAAGTGAAGCTGATCAAGGATTCAAATCGCCGAACGATGCGCTAGAGCTCAAAACAACCGGTCGGGTCATTACAGCAGGTACACTCAAAGCTTTTCTAGTAGAGACATGTAGAAATGAGTGGATAATTGACACTGGTGCGACTAATCATATGATATCTGATGTTAATTTGTTGCTCAATAAGATCATATTAAATGAAGCATAAGCAAAAAAGGTTCATTTACCAAATGGAGGTATTACATATGTGACTCACATAGGATCATGTAAGCTGAGTAATGGAGACATAGTTAACAATGTACTGTGTCTTCAAGATTTTAAGTACAATTTACTGTCAGTTTCTAAACTCACTAAAGAATTGAGGTGTATGGTTGGTTTTTACCCTGACTTATGCATATTTCAAGACCTCTGCAGTGGGAAGGTGAAGGGGATTGGTAGAGAACAAGGAGGACTCTACCTAATGCTCCCTCAAGCCTCTAATGAAGGACTGTTGAATGCAGCAATACAAGGTTTCTCTGTCAGAAAAGATGAAAAACACATTGGACTGTTGCATAGGAGATTAGGACATGCCTCAACTGGAACAATAAATCAAGTGTTTCACTTGCCTATGGATGCTTGTAGACAAGCCTTAAAGGATTGTACTATATGTCCATTAGCTAAGCACACTAGATTGCCTTTTAAGAATAGTACTACTAGAGCTGATGCAATATTTGATTCGATACACATTGATGTATGGGGACCATATAGTGTACAAACATTTGATGGAAATAAATTGTTTTTGACTATTATCGAATGGCATGGTTATATTTGTTGAAATTAAAAAGTGATGTTGAGGTTGTTTTGAGAAGATTTTTGCAGCTGATTCTTACTCAGTTTACAAAAAGGGTGAAGATAATTAGGTCGGACTGTGAGCACCAAATTTTTGCCCCGATGGAAACAACTCCTAAAAATATACCAAAAATAATTTTAATGGATTTTAGGAGTTTTTCTTTATTTAGTTGCATTTTCATGCATGTTCAGTATTTTTAAAATCATAGAAAAATCATAAAAATTGTCACATTTCTATTTCATGTCATCTTAGGTTTATTTTGCATTTTTAGGAATTAACTACTCTTTAATTGTTAGAATTAATGCATAAAAAATTTCAAACAAATTATTTCATGCATTTGTTAATAGTTAAATTGAAATAGTTTGCTAATGAGATTTAAGTTAGATTTTAATTTAGGATTTTAATTAATTTGTTCAAGAATTTAAAATCAAAGGGAAAGGAAAACAAAGAAAGAAAAAGGGAAAATGGCTATTTTTGGGTCTAAATTCGGACATGGGCCAATTTTCATGGCTCAATTCCCTCAAAACCCATGCAAGCCCACGCCTGCCAGGCCCAATCGGTCCGCCTCCCCTTTAATTAAAGAAAACCTACCCCTTCTCTCATTCTCTAAGCTAACAATCAGATCCTTTCCCCTTTAGAGAAGAGAACGGTGCACCTCTCTGGTCTTCAACGACAAAAGAAACGAACACCCTCTCCTTCTTCTTCTCCACTCCATCTTCTCTTCACACTCCCTCGCTTCTTTGATAAACACACCCACACACTCTATCATATACATCTGAAACGGCCAAGAGAGAAAGCCTGAAACTCGAAAAAGCTAAGATTCAGAAACCAAAGATAAAGAAGAACTCTAAAATGAAGAAGATAAAGCAATAGAAATCTAGTGGATTTTGTACTCAAAACAATTCAAAAGTGGTAGCTGTTTCAAAGCTACAGTTCCTCTTGCATTTCTGTTATCCAAGCGAATTCAATGGTGATTTATTGTTTGTTCGTCGCTGTTTATGTTGTTGAATCTGTAAGCTGTTTAGCCGAGTTTTAATTGGTTTTTTGGAGCTGTAGAACTGCGCTCCAGGTACCCCTCTTTGCTTCTTGCTTCATGTGAATGTTTGGCTGATGAAAGTTAGTAGCAATAATATGAATATGATTAATTGAACGTGGTTCTGTTGTTAAGTTTTGTTAAATTCTGAAATCATTATGTTCCAAATCTGTTCTGGTTCTTAGACTCGTCATGTGTATCTGTTAGTGCAAGTTTTAGCATTTGAGTTGATTAATTTGCTAAGAATGAAGGCTAAAATTGGCTATCACTGTAAAGTGGCTATCACTGCAATGTCCAAAGAGGAGCTGTCTCTGTAAGATTAATTCATAATTGCACTAAATGTGGCCATTTTGTAAAAGCATTTGCTTTGCAGCTGGTTTTTCTTAAGTATGGTTTATTAGAAGACCATGACTATTCTAATTTTGCATTAAGTATAAACTTCAGTGCCGATAACAGTCTTGACTTTGGGTTACTGTCCAACGCTTCTGAATAATCATTGTTCGGGCATCATTTACATTAGGCCTAAAGACTTGGATCAGCAAGATCGGGAGCTCATGAATTCTAGGCTCTAAAATCACGTGAAAGGGTGTTGGGTTTCATTTTCTTGAGCATAACATTGTTGACAAATTATTTTCCTATTTCCACAACCTGAAGCACAAACCATTGTCTTAACCATTTAAACTACCTTGTGGGATGGAATTTTAGTTACTAATAAATCAACTATGGGTGTACTCCACTGATTTTTATCAGGTGAGTGTATTGAATAACTCATTTTGACAACGTACTACGGAGATTCGACTTCAAGAATTAGATGTCTTATCTCCTCAAGTAAACTCCATAATCGATACTTTCATAAATAATCTCAAACTAGTTTAGGAAAATAACTTATGAACAACGTAGTTTGCTTTAGGCACGATTAATAAATTATCGTGGCCATGAGTACGGTCCCGTGGCATGGTCACAATACGTAAATCCCATTCGGGTGTGCATTTCATGTGACCCGACCATAACTTCAAAGAATAATAAAATAAATGTGTTGTAAATCACGGGTGAATTTCATGTGATGCGGTTTGCAATGTGTACCATAACGACAATTGTACGACAATCGTGACTTGTTCCAGAAACAAATCCATAAATAAATAAAAGCGGTTATAAAGTTAAAAATGCACAATAGTTTTAAAACACGTAATAAATCAGATAATTAGGCCAATTATTAATAGTTAAGCGACCGTACTAAAACCACGGAACTCGGGAGTGCCTCACACCTTCTCCCGGGTTAATAGAATTCTTTACCTGGTCTTCTGTGTTCGCAGACCATAAATAAGAGTCAATTTTCTCAATTTGGAATTTAAAATAAACCGGTGACTTGGATCACCATAAATATTTCAAGTGGCGACTCTGAAATTAAATAAATAATCCCATTTTGATTTATGTCACTTTAATTGGAAAAACTCCCCTATTCCCCTCGGGAAAAAGGAGATGTGACAGCTGTGGCGACTCTGCTGGGGATCATAACCCAGAATCTCTGGTTCAGGGTTCAAAATTCAAGCTTAGAATAACTGTTATACTTGGCTTTTATTTATTATCTAGTTTTTTACATGTTTGTGCCTAATGTGTTAAATGTCGCTTTTTACCGCTTTGATATTGATTGAACTGTATATAAAAAGCTACAAAACCCTCTTCTCTCTGAGTCTTCTAAATCTTTTGGGGAGCGTGCGCTTCGCGTTGCTTCTTTTCTGTTAGATTCATATCCCAATTTTAGAACGAGGTTCGGACAAGTTGCAAAGCTGGTGAAGCTTCTGTATTCTCGGTACGCTGCCCCCCTCGGCTCAAGTTGTCCGCACGGGTAAGCCAAGTCTAGAACAATACGCCCAGGTTTTAAACCTAGAATAACATAACCTCTTCCCGGATCCTAGTAGGAACGCTTGATTGCATCACGTGCATTTGACTTTGGGGAATCAACACAGGTTTGGGTCCGTCTAGGACAAGTGTACCCCAAGTTAAAAGAACATCCTGATGCATCTTACGTGCTACTTGCGCATCTGTTTGTTTCGGCTTGCATGTTGATTGGCTTCTAGAATAGGGAAAGAAAATCAACAATAAAAAAGAGAAAATAAAAGAAAAAACAAGAGCGAGAAGTAGGTATTTGGAAAATTCTGAAACTCTGCCGAAATTTTGAAAGAAAAAAAAAAGAAAATAAGCCAAAGTTTTCAAAGGTCATTCTTCCCCTGTTCCGTCAATACTGATCGAACTACGCGGGTCTGATTCTCACCGGATGTGAGATACGTAGGAAAACCTCATCGGCTCCGGTCCCAATTTTTTAAAATCCAAAAATATTTTTCTTTAGTTCCTTCTTTAGAAGTCTTCCTTTAGAAAGTTTAAAAGAAAAAAAAGAAAAAGAAAATGTTTTAAAACCCATAAATATTTTTCTTCTTTTTTGAAGTCGTTCATTCAAAAGAAAAATCAAAAATCAAATCAAAAATGCGGGTTTCCTTTATTTTGAATTATTTTTCCCAAAAACTCAAAAAGAATCAAAAAAAAATTATTCTTTTCCTTCTTTAAAAGTCTTTCTTTCGTAAATGTCATAAAAGAAATTGAAAAATTGAAGTCCAAAAATATTTTCGCTTTCCTTTAGAAGTACTTTTGTAAATTAAAAAACTCAAAAATCCAAAATATTTTCTTAAAAGTCCCTCTTTCGAAAATTAAGAGGCAGCATCCAAAATTCAAAATATTTTCTTTCTTCTTTAGAAAAAGATAAAACAAATGAAAGTTCAAACAAAAAAAAATTTCTTTTTACTTTTGGAACTCCCAAAGTTCAAATCAAAAGAAAAGGAATTTTTAGAAGTCTTCCTTTAAAAAAAATAAAAATCCGAAATTCAAAATATTTTCCTTGTTAGAGCTTTTGAGGTATGATTTGCCTATTTAAAAAAGTTGAATAAATTAGAAAAAAAAAGCAAGAAAAAGTTAGCTTATTTATCTTGCTCCTAGTATTCCTGAACTACGCAAGATCTGATTCATGCGGCGTTATGATATGTAGGTAATCCCCATCGAATTCGATCATAGCCATAAAATAACTTGAGTGAAAAAATAAACTGAAAAAAAGGAGAGAAATTAATTGAGTGGAATAGAAAGAAAAGAGTGACAAAAATAAAAGAAAAGAGTGAAAAAAAAGAGTGACAAAAAATAAGTGACAAAAGCAAAAAGAGAAAAAGAGAGTGCCAAAATAAAAGAGCGACGGAAACAAAATCAAGAGTGATTAAAGAGAGGCAAAAATGAAAGAAAATGGGTACAGAGTGAAAAAAGGTTAGTTTAAGGCCGAGATGAAACATGCAAGTGCTCAAACACATGGTAGAAGCGTTTAACTGTTTAGGTGCATTGAATCCCAACGTGCGATTTCCTATCTGTTAAGCGTCTCAAACTAATAAGGTTGTTGGGTGTGCAAATTAGCCAGGTTCTGTTCGGGTGGTTGGTTTTGTTGGTAATCTGGCTTCCCATCCTTACTTCGCAAGATCCAAAGGAAAGGATCCTATGGCCTCCGAAAGTCATTTACCAATTATCAATCCTGAGGATGGCCCAGCACCGGCTATTCCACAACCAGAATCAGCAGTTGTTGAAGAGAATAGGATGTTGCGTTTCCGCATATCAGAAATGTGGGACGCCTGGTCTAGTGGTAGGGAACCGCCTATGCCCAACCCGTTCATCCCGTGCGGGTACCCTCCAATGCTATTTAACGGTCCTGGCATGCCTTCTATGGTTCGCCCCCAGGCGCAGGCTTCAAGGGCACCACCAGTAATGTTCTCTGCAGCACCAGTCTGCACCACAACACAACCAATTTTATCACGGCTGTATTTTGCGCCTCCAATGTTCACCTTTCAAGGTCCACAGCTTCAACCAAAAATAACATATGTGACCCCGTACTCCTTTACTCAACCTCCGCAATATGATCTCTCGGTGGAGCAAGAAAAGGTTGTTAAAATTCCCGAGCAAGAGGAAATGGCTCGGAATGAAGAGCCTGGAACAAAGCCTGAAAAACATGCAAGGTCTGAGTGGCCTAAAGAGTGTCTCATACTCCGACCTCTATATGTTTCCCCATGTCCACTTTCCAGCTGGCTTCAAGATGCAAAAATTTCAAAAGTACGACGGGCACGGAGACCCGGTCGCTCATCTGAAATGTTACTGTAACCAACTGAGGGGTGCTGGTGGAAAAAAGGAGCTGCTAATGGCCTATTTTGGGGAAAGCCTCACCGGAATCGCTTCTGAGTGGTATACGGATCAAGAAATTACCCATTGGCACGTGTGGGACAATATGGCCCGAGATTTTGTCCGCCAGTTCCAGTATAATGTGGACATCGCTCCCGACAGAAACTCTTTATCTAATTTGAAAAAGAAAGCCTCGGAAAGCTTCCGCGAATATGCTGTCAAATGGCGTGAGCAAGCTGCCAGGGTAAAGCCTCCAATGCATGAAATTGAAATGGTCACGGTCTTTCTACAGGCCCAAGAGGCGGACTACTTCCAGAACATGATGTCTGCTATGGGTAAGTCGTTCGCTGAGGCTATCAAAATTGGGGAGATGGTTGAAAACGGTTTAAAAACATGTCGAATCTTGAGTCATGTTGCTTTTAAGGCCACATCACAGGCTGCTCAGAATGGTTCGGAGGGTTTGACGAACAGAAATGGGAGCGAAGAGGGAGCAATGATGGCTTCAAGCTCAAGGGGGCCCGCAGGTCATTCGGCCAATCATATGTGCCTCCTATGGTCCCACCACACTATTATCCCCTTCAAGATGCTGCTTATGCCGTGGCACCACCTCCTTATGCGGTGTTGTACGTGCAACCTTACACGCGGCCACCATATTATACACAAAACCGAGCTCCACCTCCCAGAAATGTCCATCCTTACCAAGCTCCATATAATCCCCAACCAAATGTCCCCTTGTACAATCCTCACCCAAGAGAGCCTTTTAGAAGGAATCAGTTCACCCCTATTGGTGAATCATACTCGAGCTTGTTCCAATAGCTAATCAGGCTAGGTCTGCTGCAGCCAGTGGCCCCGAACCGGCCAAACCCCGAGTCCCCCTCGCACCGAGCTGATGCTATATGTGAATACCACTCTGGAGCAGTGGGACACGGTACGGAGGACTGTTGGACCCTCAAAAGGGCAGTTGAAGACTTGATTGAAGCTGAAAGAATTGTTCTTCGGGACGAAGAGGCTCTTGATGTGACGAACAATCCCTTGCCTGCTCATAACAATAGGCCAGTAGTCGGAATGATTTGTGAAGTTGAGGAATTTGACCCGGCACTGAAGTTCATTGCAGCCATTGTTGAGGCAGAAGAAAAGCCAAAAAATGGTCGCCAAGCCTGAAAGTTCCCCATCAGACGGGAGTCTCGGTAGCCAGTCTTGCTATCCTTTTTGCGTTCGGATTATTTTAAGGAGTGATCTGGATGTTTTAATTTATTGTCTTACTTTTTGATGTAAACCCTTTTATCTTTAATTTTTTTTAAAAAAAATCAAAAAGAAAAAAAAAAGAAAAAAAAATCAAATGAAATTAATATTTCATTATCCAGGAATGTCTCTTTTCTTAATCTTGTCACTTTTCTAATTCTCTTTTTAGTTCTGTTAAATGAAGATTTCAATAACATGGCATGCTTGCGGACATCATGCCCAAATCCTAAAATGTTGTCAGACCCCGAAATGATGAATCAAGAATTGGATTGTAATGAAGATAAGTTTAAGGAAATAAAACAAAGAGTTGGAACAGCTAAAGGAAAATTGACTCCAGATTGGACGGATCCATACATGGTAACTAACCAGAGTACTTCCAAAGAGAGCGTTGTACCTAGGAAACATCGAAGGAAATGTCCCTGAAACAACTGTCAGTGCAAATGCAGTCAAAAGGTACTATGTTGGATCCTCTATATAGCATTAATGTTCTCCGGTTGGGATGAAGAAGGCTTTCTTTCTCACTATCCAAATATTCAACCCTTTGCAAACCCTTTAAGCCGGCTCCCATTCTTTGATTACCCTCTTTGTAACCTGGAAGTTATTATTGAAAAAAATGAAGGAAAAATAAAAAAAAAATGAAAAGATAAGAAAAAGAAAAATACAAAAAAAGGAAGAAAAGGCAAAAAGAAAAAGAAAAAAAAAGAGAGAAAAAGGAAAGGAAAAAGAAAGAAAGAACAAGAAAAAAAGAAAATAAAAAAACAAAGTTCCCTCAACTACGTTCGACTTGAGTCCGAAAGGATACGTAGGCAGCCTCTCTCTGGGGTTCAGTCACACCAAATAAAAATCCAAATTCCCCCAAAAGTGAAACTGGGAAAAATGTTATAATGGTTCGGCGATGATCCCGCCTAAATGGTTCCAAAGTTGTAATTCAGTCCAAATCATTTTTACCCAAATCCTTTCAAGTCCTTCCGATCAATCGGTAAGAATGTTCAAGGATCGGAGAATACAACTACTTGGATCCGATGTAATCAAAGTGGGAGAAATAAAATGAGAGAGTCATATTGGTGAAAACACACACGGGCACCGTGAGGCGACAGTAAGTGGAGAAACTAAAATGAGAGAGTCTTGTTAGTGAAAAGTCGCAAAGAGCACTACAAGGAGATGGTGAGAAGAGAAATGAGAGAGGTCAGCTCGTGAAAACCCGCAAAGGGCACCACTGATCGAAAAAGAGGATCTTCAGTCACTGACATTGACGCAGTCCTGGGCAAGGTTTCTCGGTTTCGAGGCAAAAGTTGTGATGAATTTCTGAGAGTCGGACGGTTTGCACGAATCAGGCATCCAGTCCAAAAGGCATGTCATATTCATTGAAGTCCGCATGTACTCCAGATAAGTCCTTATTTCCTTTCCCCCAAAGGGATACCTCTTGTCTAAATTCATTTGTCCATTCCATTATTTGTTTTTCCTTTGAATCCCTTTCGGTCTAACTCTATTCCGAAACTGAGACAAAGAAAGGATGGCAAGACTGATTTACAGGGTTCTCATTTGATACGAGCTAATATGCAAAAAACGCACTCAGCCTCCTCAAGGGCATCAAGTCGACTTCGACCGGCCATGGTGGCTGATGTTTTGAAATTGAAAACTCTTTGAAGGAGAAAATCAAATTGAAGTGCCTATAAAGGCAAATGAAGTTGAAAAGGTTGAGTCCCACGTGGCTAACCGTCTCGGAAAAGATTTGAAAAATCCAAGGTGCCCCAAATGCTTTGAAGTTGAAGTTGGAAGAAAGAAGCCAGAAATGAAAGGCCTACGGAGGCGAAATAAAGTTGGAAAAGCTTAAGTCCCACGCGACTAGCCGTTGCAGCAAAGTTTGAGGAGCCAAAAGTTCCCCAATGCTCCGAAGTTAAAATTAAAAAAAAGTCAGAAGTGAAAGGCCTACAAAGGCAAAATAAAGTCAAAAAGGTCAAGCCCCACGTGACCAACCGTCATGGTAAAGTTTGGAAAGCCAAAGTTTCTCTGGGGCCAGAAATGAAATCGGTCTTCAAGAAACAACCAGTTGCAGATCAAAGTATCATCAAAAAAGTCGACCAAGATCAAGTGGTTGAAACAATCAAGGCCACAAAACCAACCACCGTTTCAAACTAACAATTGTTCTTTGTTTGAAAACAGGAAACGGGTGCAATCCAAAAGCAACCTGGCAAGAAGCAGGTGCAACAAATAAGTAACTGCGGACTAAAATATCTCGGCAGCAACAACCCCAAAAAAGGAAGTTTCCTCCAAGTTCTTTTCCGTATTTTACTCATATTCTTAAAAAAATGAAAAGAAAGAAAACAAAGAAAAGTTCAAAATCATGGTAGTATAGGGTCTCCAATCCATAGATGTGTCTTNTAGAGTACCACTCCCTAGTTGATGCCAGCAAATTTGATGAATCTCCAATATAGGGTCCCACTCCCTAGTTGATGCCACCATAACCTGATAACTTTCCAATAAAGGGTCCCACCCCTAGTTGATGCCAGCGTGACCTGATTACTTTCCAACATAGGGTCCCACTCCCTAGATGGTGCCAGCATAACCTGATGACTTCTCGACCATAGGGTCCCACTGCCTAGTTGATGCCAGCATAACGTGATGACTTTTCCAACATAGGGTCCCACTTCCTAGTTGATGCCAGCATAACTTGATGACTCTCCAGCATAGGGTCTCACTCCCAAGTTGATGCCAGTATAAACTGATGACTTTTCCAATATAGGGTCTCACTCCCTAGTTGTTGCCAGCATAACCTGATTACTTTTCCAACATAGCATCCCACTTTCTAGTTGATGCCAGCATAACCTGATGAATTTTCCAACATAGGGTCTCACTCCCTAGTTGATGCCGGCATAACCTGATGCCAACATAGGGTTACCACTCCCTAGTTGATGCCAACATAGGGTCTCCACTCCCTAGTTGATGCCAGCATAACCTGATGCCAACATAGGGTCACACTCCCTAGTTGATGCCAGCATAACCTGATGCCAACATAGGGTCACCACTCCCTAGTTGATGCCAACATAGGGTCTCCACTCCCTAGTTGATGCCAGTATAACTTGATGCCAACATAGGGTCCCACTCCCTAGTTGATGCCAACATAACCTGTTGATTTTCAAACATAGGGTCCCACTCCCTAGTTGATGCCAGCATAACCTGATGATTTTCCAACATAGGGTCCCACTCCCTTGTTGATGCCAGCATAACCTAATGATTTTTCGACATAGGGTCCCACTGCCTAGTTGATGCCAGCATAACCTGACGACTTTCCAACATAGGGTCGCACTCCCTAGTTGATGTCAGCATAACCTGATGACTTTCCAACATAGGGTTGCCATTCCCTAGTTGATACCAGCATAACTGGTGATTTTTCCAATAATAGGGTCTCCAATCCCTAGTCAATTTCATTTTAGATATAGGGTCTCCACTCCCTAATCTCTTTTTCCTTAGGATACACAATCTTGACTTTTATTGCTTTCAATAATGAAGTAGTAAAGAGTTTTGGTTACAAATAACTCATGAAATTTTCCTAGTGAAAATTGGCGGAGAAAAATTCCATTTGTTTCGTTTGTTTTGGTGCCTGAGCAGGTTTTTACCTTGAGGCACAAGTTCAAGATGACCAAAAGAAGAAGTCTCAATCCAGAATAAAAGAAAAAGAAGTGAACTCAAAGTGCAGAAGCGGAGAAAATATGTGGTCTGCTCAAGACATGATTGAAGTCATAAGCTTTGCATGTCCCGCTTTGATCCGAAAAGCTGAAGAAGAATGAACCACCACTTGCAGCTAACAAGCATCAAGATTCAGATCAGAGTCTGCATGAAGAACTAGCCAAGACTCAAGGTCAAGCTCCAGAAGACTCATAGATAGGAATCTTGTAACTCGTAGCTGATAGGCTTAGATAGTTTAGTTTTTCATTTTGATTTTGGTGTAATAAGGAGCTCAGCAAGCAGAAACAGTAGCAACAACGGTGAAATCACGGCTATTCTGTAGTCCCAGCTACCAAAACTTCCAGAACTACACTGACTTGATTCCTTTATAGCCAAGGATATGTAGGTAACCTCCGAAGCAAGGTTCGGTCAGACTTTTTCAAAAAATGTTTCCCATGGAATTTCAAATGGCAAAAATTGCTCGTAATTGCTCACTTTATCTTTGCCCGAAAAATCTTCATATTTTTGAGCAAAGAGGGGCAGTTGTGAACACCTAATTTTTGCCCCGCATGGAAACAACTCCTAAAAATAGACCAAAATAATTTTAATGGATTTTAGGAGTTTTTTTTTATTTAGTTGCATTTTCATGCATGTTCAATATTTTTAAAATCATAGAAAATCATTAAAATTGTCACATTTCTATTTCATGCCATATTAGGTTTAATTTGCATTTTTAGGAATTAACTACTCTTTAATTGTTAGAATTAATGCATAAAAAATTTCAAACAAATTATTTCATGCATTTGTTAATAGTTAAATAGAATTAGTTTGCTAATGAGATTTAAGTTACATTTTAATTTAGGATTTTAATTAATTTGTTCAAGAATTTAAAATCAAAGGAAAAAGAAAACAAAGAAAGAAAAAGGGGGAATGGCTATTTTTGGGTCTAAATTCGGACATGGGCCAATTTTCATGGCCCAATTCCCTCAAAACCCGTCCAAGCCCATGCCTGCCAGGCCCAATCGGTCCCCCTCCCCTTTAATTAAAAAAAAACCTACCCCTTCTCTCATTTTCTAAGCTAACAATCAGATACCTTCCCCTTTAGAGAAGAGAACGGCGCACCTCTCTGGTCTTCAACGACAAAAGAAACGAACACCCTCTCCTTCTTCTTCTCCAATCCATCTTCTCTTCTCACTCCCTCACTTCTCTGATAAACACACACACACACTCTATCATATACATCTGAAACGGCCAAGAGAGAAAGCCTGAAACTCGAAAAAGCTAAGATTCAGAAACCAAAGATAAAGAAGAACTCTTAAACGAAGAAGAAAAAGCAATAGAAATCTAGTGGATTTTGTACTCAAAACATTTCAAAAGTGGTAGCTGTTTCAAAGCTAAAGTTCCTCTTGCATTTCTGGGTTTTCCAAGCGGATTCAATGGTGATTTATTCTTTGTTCGTCGATGTTTATGTTGCTGAATCTGTAAGCTGTTTCGCTGAGTTTTAATTGGTGTTTTGGAGCTGTAGAACTGCGCTCCAGGTAACCCTATTTGCTTCTTGCTTCATGTGAATGTTTGGCCAATGAAAGTTAGTAGCTATAATATGAATACGATTAATTGAAAGTGATTCTTTTGTCAAGTTTTGTTAAATTCTGAAATCATTATGTTCCAAATCTGTTCTGGTTCTTAGATTTGTCATGTGTATCTGTTTGTGCAAGTCTTAGCATTTGAGTTGATTAATTGGCTAGAAAATGAAGGCTAAAATTGGCTATCACTGTAAAGTGTCTATCACTGCAATGTCCAAAGAGGAGCTGTCTCTGTAAGATTAATTCATAATTGCATTAAATGTGCCATTTTGTAAAAGCATTTGCAATCAATTAGGCATGACAGGGCCAATCAATAGGCAAGAATCATGGGATTATATCCAAAAATAACTCGGAATTAAGGTCTAAATAAGGTAAGTGGCAAGTTTGATAGCCAATTAGAGTCAGAACACCAAAAATCCAGCAAGTAACGGGGCAATTAGTCACACAAATAAGGTAACACAAGTAAATTAGAGACCAGTCTGGGGTTGGTAAGGCAGTCAGCCCATAAATTAAGCTTAATAGGAACAATTAAGACAAGTAGTACTAATTAGGAGTCCCAAAATAAGGGAAGTAGATAAAATTACAGGAAGTAATCACCTCTGTAAACAAAGCAAATTTCAAACCCTAGACAGTTTAGATAATCAATCAATTACTCAAGAATAACAGGCAAATATTGAAGCGAGCAATGAAATAATCAAACAAACTAAAAAAAACTGGAACACAGACATGAAAGAATCAGTGGAAAAAGATAATCAAACACATAGGAATTTTTAGAAAAGTTTCACAGAAACAGACGAAGTGAAACCCTAGTTTGGAGGAACATTGAAATCAGTCAATGATAGGAGAACAGGAGATTTCTAAAGAAAACTACCATATAAACTCAAAACCGTTTCAGATCTACAAGGATCTGAACAGACTCAAAGTGCAAGAGATGAGGGTTTTGAAAAAAAAAAGGAGACGAGGTGAGGGAAAAATCCAACCATAGCCATAAAGACAACCATACTCACAAACATTGATGAACAACATGCGAGTTCATAAGAACGAAGAGCCTAAGTCGATTTTGACTTGAATCTCTTCGAGATTCCCTTAGAAAATAGCAAGAATTGAACAACCAGTAGAGGTAATAGGTTAGATAGGGTAGCAAATCACAGAGGAACTCCATGGAATGGGTAAGAATCGAAGGGATTTGGGGAAATTTTGGGGTGACGGCGCTAGGGTTAGGGATAGCTTCAGAGAGAACGAAGAAGAAGAGGGATTCAAGGGCAGCGGTCTTTGGAGAATGGGTAGGGTTTGGGGGGTCGTTTGGGTTAAAAAGGAAAGGGGAAATATGGACCATTGATCTCAGAGATCAACGGCCACGATTAGAGAGGGTTTGGGTCGGGTTAGATGGAGATTGGGTTATGGTTTGGGTTAGGTTTAAGTGGGCTGGGTTTGAATTGGAATTGGGCTGGGGGATCTGAATTTAGATATAATTAAAGGGGATATTTGTTAAATACCCAATTAATTAATAAAATAATTTGTAAAAATAGCTAATTAAATGATAAAAATGATTTTTATGCATGAAGGTGATTTAAAATAATTACTTAGAATTATAAAAATATAAAAGGTTATTTTCTGTATAGGTAATGTAATTATGCATATGGATGGGCTATTATTGCAAAATATGCAGTTATAGTCTTAAAATGCGACTGTAATTGTAGAAAATGCAACTAAAAATATTTGAACACTTATATGAGCGTAAAATGATGAATTTAGATGATTAAGTCATCATAAAGTAATATGAAGGATAATTATTGTATATTTATAAAAGTTAAAAATGTAGAAATAAATTGATTTAAGGTCTTTAAAACTATAGAAAAAATTCTAAAAACACTTGTGCATGTTTGTGAACGCATGTACAATATTTTGAAAGTATGTATGCATATTTAAAAATATATGAGGAAAAAATTGGGTATCTACAACTGCTTGCTGAACTGCTTATTACACCAAGTGATAGATTATGGATTTTCACCGTGATGGGATCGATGAAATTCTTGTCTGGATGTTGTATCATTGATGATAAGGTGGCCGATGCGTCTGCGAACTCATTTTGAATTCTGGGCACATGTTTGAATTCTATCTTTGTGAATCTCTTCATTAACTTATGCACATGATACAATTATGGCAGTATCTTGGTGTTCTTCGTAGCCCATTCTCCTTGAACCTGATGTACCAGAAGATCCGAATCACCAACTACCAGCAACTCTTGTATATTCATATCGATGGCCAGATTGAGCCCCATGATGCAAGCCTCATATTCTGCCATGTTGTTGGTGCATGTGAACCTAAGCTTCGCGGATACAGGGTAATGTTGACTTGTTTCTGATACCAAAACTGCTCCGATGCCCACTCCTTTGAAGTTTGCAGCCCTATCGAAGAACATTCTCCAACAGTCGTAAGCTTCAACAATGTCCTCTCCTACGAATGATACTTCTTCATCAGGAAAATACGTTTTCAAGGGTTCGTATTCTCCTTCCACGGGATTTTCGGCAAGATAGTCTGCCAATGCTTTTCCTTTGACCGCCTTCTGAGCTACATAGACGATGTCGAACTCACTTAATAATATCTGCCATTTGCCTAACTTCCCGGTCGGCATGGGCTTCTGAAAGATATACTTCAGAGGGTCCATCCTGGATATGAGGTACGTGGTATAGGCACAGAAGTAATGCCTCAATTTCTGATTTGTCCAGGTCAAAGCGCAGCAAGTGCGTTCCAACAGAGAGTATCGTGCTTCATAAGGTGTGAACTTTTTACTCAAGTAGTATATGGCTTCCTCCTTTCTTCCTGTCTCGTCATGTTGTCCCAAAACACATCCGAAAGCTCCATCTAATACAGATAGATAGAGTAGCAAAGGTCTCCAAGGTTCTGGAGGGGACTAGGACTGGTGGTGTGGATAGGTATTCCTTGATTTTGTCAAAAGCCTTCTGACAATCTTCGGTCCAACTCGTTTCAACGTCTTTTCTCAATATTTTGAAGATGGGTTCACATATAACTGTGGACTGCGCTATGAAGCGGCTGATGTAGTTGAGGCATCCTAGGAAACTCATCACGCCCTTCTTGCTCTTTGGTGGTGGTAACTCTTGGATAGCCTTAACTTTGGATGGGTCCAACTCGATTCCTCGACGGCTAACAATGAATCCCAACAGCTTTCCTACAGGAACCCCGAATGCACATTTTGCGGGGTTCAATTTTAGATTGTACCTCCTTAGCCGATCAAAGAACTTCCTCAAGTCTGCTATGTGATCTGCGGCCTTCTTTGATGATGACGTCGTAAACATACACCTCTATTTCCTTGTGTATCATATCATGGAAGATGGTTGTCATGGCTCTCATATAAGTAGCCCCAACATTTTTCAGACCGAATGGCATCATTTTGTAGCAGTATACTCCCTACGGTGTAATGAAAGTTGTTTTCTCTACGTCTTCTTCGTCCATCCAGATCTGGTGATAACCCACGAAGCAATCTACAAAGGATTGGAGTTCATGCTTGGCGCAATTGTCGATCAGGATGTGTATATTTGGCAGTGGAAAATCGTCCTTGGGACTTGCTCTATTTAAATCTCGATAGTTAACACATACCCTGACCTTCCCGTCTTTCTTCGGAACCGATACAATGTTGGCTAACCAGGTTGGTTACTCAACTACCCTAAGGACTTCGTCTTTGATTTGCTTAGTGACTTCCTCTTTGATTTTCAGACTCAAGTCTGGTTCGAATTTTCTGAGTTTCTGCTTCACTGGCGGACACATTGGATTGGTAGGCAACTTGTGAGCCACTATGGACGTGCTCAGACCGGTCATGTCATCATATGACCATGCAAAGATATCCTCATATTCCTTCAGGAAACGAATGTATTCTTCCTTCTCTGACGGTGATAAGTGAATGCTTATGCGAGTTTCTTTGACGGTTTCGGAATCTCCCAAATTGATTGCTTCGATTTCGTCCAGGTTGGACTTAGGTTTGTTCTCAAAGTCCTCAACCTCTCTGACAACTTCCTCAGGTATTTCATCTTCTTCTTCCGAGTCATTATCCTTATATTGCGTTGTCTCATTACATGTCACAGTCATCCGTTCATCAGGAAAGGTAATAATAACGCTGTAGAAGGAAAATGTGAAAGATAATAATGAATAATAAATAGTAATGCATTGATTAAATTTTGAAAATACCCCAAAACAAGTATGGCTCGATGAATCGAGCAATTATTTTGAAACAAAATCCATCTCTAAAACAAAATTACTGAAAACATTTGAAATGCCTAGCATGGCTATAGAAATAAATTAGGCTAAGTGCCAAGCTACTCAGGGACTAGGCGGGCCCGGGATGGTGTGGAAGTCCAATTCCTGAGAACAACTCCCTTCTCCGCAGTCTGAATGGTGAGGCCTTCTTCCTCCTCCTCCTCAATTATCGCACTGCAATCCATATCCTCGCCTTCCAGGAACAAGTTTCTCAGCCCAGCTAAAGCTTCTTCCTCTGTAGTCCGCCATATTGTATCGGCCTGATGAAAAATCTGACCCAGATGTGGCACTGGTTGCTCGAGAGGGTAATAAGGACCACGCCGTGGTGGCGACCAGTCATTATACTCCTGCCAGGTATACGGGTACCCCGGCCCGAAAGTTGTGCTGTGACGTTTCAACTGTATCGGTTTAGTAATGCCCTGGAGATCCTTCCCCAGTCCTTTGCCAGGTTCGTACCCAGACCATGCCAGTATGCTTTCTATTTTGTTACTCCACCACTTGTCCTTCTCAATTGCGTTGACGTGTTCAATGTGGTGATAAGTTTCTCCACCCAGCCTTCTTCTATTCTCGATGACCAAGATAGTTTGACTAGTGTAAATGGGTTTTACTCCCATCTCCGTGAATGACTACCTCCTGGTGGTTCCACTCAAACTTCACGGCCTGGTGCAGCGTGGAAGCCACAGCTCCAGCGGCATGTATCCAAGGGCGACCCAATAGAAGATTGTATGTAGCTGATATGTCTAGTACTTGGAACTCAACATCAAACCAAGTTGGCCCCATCTGCAGGCAAAGGTTAATCTCCCCAATCGTGGCCCTTTGTGACCCATCAAAGGCTTTCACGTTCATACTTCCTGCTCGTATCTCATGGAAATCTTTGCCCAATCTTTTCAGGGTAGTTAAAGGACAAATGTTGAGACTCGAGGGACCCTGGAAATGAATTTATCTTCGAACTGTACCGTGATATGCAGTGCCCTGTTGTAACTTAACCCTTTAGGCGGTAGTTCATCCTCATGGAAGGTGATCTTATGACTCTCCAGCACTTGCCCTACCATGTTAGCCATTTCTCCACTGGTGATGTTGTTGGGCACGTAAGCTTCATTTAACACCTTCATCAGAGCACTCCTATGTGTTTCCGAATTTTGCAATAGCGACAGGATGGATATCTGGGCGGGAGTTCTGTTTAAATGATTAAGGACTGAGTATTCCCTCGCATGTGCTTTCATCTAGAGATCGTCTGGCCCAGTTTCAATAATAGGTTGCTTAGTAGCAGCCTCCTTGCTCGATCCTCCCAAATATTCGGGTGTATAGATCATTCCCGTTCTGGTCATCCCTTGTGCGGCATCAGATTCTTCCATCTTTGCTTTTCCCTTTCGCCTGGCTTCCACAACATAATCCCACGGTATGGCGTTGGAATTGAAGGAGGTGTGGTTGCTACTATCACTGTGAAGGGTGTGGCCACTTCTACCTCAAATGGAATGGGTGTGGCTGCAGGTGGTGCTACCTCTACCTCAAATGGACCCGATGTAGTTACCTCAACTTCGAGTGATGGTTGTATCTGGACCATAATAGGAGTGAGTGTGACTGCGGGCTTAAAGTCATCGCCTTCCCGAATGAGCCCGATTGATCCCTCAGGATCCCACTCTTCATCCGTCTCTATTGCATGTATTCCATCACCTCTATGATCTGGAACAGCATTGTTGCAGACGTTGGGTGCATCTTCCTTCGCTTGTATGACCTTGTTATCAATCAATGTTTGGATCTTATCTTTCAATGTCCGGCACTCGTCAATGGTGTGCCCCTTCATATCGGAATGATATGCACAAGTTTTATTTGGGTTGACCCATTAAGATGAATTCTCCATTGCCACAGCAGGGATAGGGGTGACATAACCAGCAGCCTTCAATCTTTCAACAGTTGGTCGATGGGTTCAGCAATGGCGGTGTATTGTCTGGGTGGTTTGCGATCAAAGTTAGGTCGGGGTTTCTGGTAATTTGGACGAGTAGGAGGTGAATGATAGTAGGCTGGCTGGGTGTTATAAGTGTGATAGGCGGTGGCGGGCTGGGAATATATGGGAGGTGAGGGTTCGTACGTAGGTGGAGGTCTTTGATATGTGAGCGGAGATTTTGGGCCTTGGGCCACCATTACTGCCCCTACTTCTTTCTTCTTTGATATGCCACCTGATTGTAATACTTTGTTCGTGGCCTGCAGTGCCTCGTAATTTGTCACCATCCCGCTTTTGATACCTTCTTCGATCTTTTCTCCGAGTTTGATGATGTCGGAGAATTTGTGATTCTCAATGACCATTAGTCTTTCATAATACTGTGGGTCCTATGCTCTCACAAAGAACTTGTTCATCTGTTCCTCGTCTAATGCTGGTCTGACCTTGGTTGCTTCTGACCTCTACCGAGTAGCATACTCGAGGAAAGTCTCAGTTGGCTTCTTCTTTAAGTTCTGGATATCGAAGACATCCGGTGCGTTTTCTGTATTAAACCTGAACCGATCCATAAGTTCTAATGCCATGCTCACCCAATTGGCCCACTTCTTAGGGTGCTGGCTTATGTACCAGGACAGGGCATCTCCAGTAAGGCTTCTCATGAAGAGCTTCATTCGGATCCTTTCATCTTTTCCGACCCCCACGAGCTTGTCATAATAAGTTCTCAAATGAACCTTGGGATCACCTATTCCGTCGAACATCTCGAACTTGGGAGGTTTGTAACCCTCCGGCAGTTCCACATCTGGTTGTATACATAAATCCTCGTAGTTCAGACCTTCTATCCCCTTACCTCCTTCAACACCCTAAACTCGGCTTGTCCATTTCTTGATCTCTTCGGCCATGTTCTTGATGAGCAGGTCCTTCTCAGCGGATTCTGGTGTATAGGAGATTGGTTGAGTGGAGTGAGGTATGGTTTCCACATATATGGGTTTGTTTTGGCGAGTGCCAGGGATTTGGGTGTAGTGGTGATCATTGGTGGAGTTTTGAGGATCGAGTACAGGGTGAGGTGTGTTCTGAGAGGTGTGATAGGTGGTGATTTGCGGGTACTGGATTGGTTGATGGTGGTGTTGTGGAGGAGTTGGTATCGGTAAAGGATTGGGATTTTGAGGTGGAGTTGCATACTGATGGGGTGCGGGAGGATTTTGTGGATGTTGGTTTGGCGTAGTTTGAGAGGTGCTGGGTTTTGAGCATTTTGCTGGTTAACGTCTGGGACGTTTAGAGTGAGGGAGAGGTTTGCTAGGTTGCGGACCTGCTCAAGTTCTCCTTGTAACTCCAGTATTTTCTGCTCTAATCGCAGGACCAACTTATTCTGGGCCGAGTGCTTCGACCGTCTGAAGTTTTGATGTTCTCGGTGTTTTCCTTTCGAATGCCGCTCAAGTCATCCATATTAGCTTTCCCTCTGCTTTTCGTATTACTTGGAGGAGGAGGAGGTGGAGGGCCTCTAAATTTGGTATGGTATGTTGATGATGCCAGTATGTGTGAACCAACCTTAGGGGATGGGAATAATAAAAATAAAGAAAAACAAAAGGTAAACAAGTTAGTAGGGATTCTAAAAAAATGTGTGCAGTATTTAAACACATATTGCGGGAACGTAAATTTTTTGTCCTAATTTGGAAACCTCGTTGTGCCTGAGGTAGGCCTAGCGACAGATAGATTTGGAGAATTTCAGTACCAATAATTGCCTCATTTCATTAATGTAGAAATAGATGAACCCAAAACGAAACTAAATAAGATAAGTCACTTATGGCACTTGGCTTCATTACATTTTGAAAAAAAACAAATAAACCTAATCTACTTTGCCCCAGAAGGACCTTCTCCGGGCTGGATGCTCTTATCGATTAGATCCCCCAGTTCGCCAAGTTCAACAGTAAGTATGCCCTTGCCAAATGTCCTCCTTCACTTCCTTCGGTGTTCTGGCAATCGGTGACTCTCTTCCTCATTTTTCCCTCCAATTCCATCAGACCAATGGTGGTATGTTACGGACCATGCCGAACCTGGGGACTTCGTGCCTCATTTTGTGCAAAATAAATATGGTTAGGCACTTTCCCCCTCCAGATTCGACTACTTATACAACAATGATTAGCATATTGGCACTTATTTCTCCAAAATTAATGCACACAATCGTGGTTGCGTCCGTTGGGATTATGGAAAACCCGATGGACTTTTGGACGAGGCTTGTCTTAAAGGGTTATTATGTGGACAACATATTAACCCGGCTTGGTTTGATCATGAAGCATGTACAATTAATCAGAGTAAGGTTTCTAGAGGGTTTAGACTGGTACCCTCAAGCGGACAACTTGAGGGGGAAAGGCACGGAACCATCGACTGCAGCGCTGATCGACTAGTTTTACTGCAAATACGTCTTTCCGGATTTAAAGGGTGATATATAGGAAGAGCATAAACACTCATCAAACGTTGCTATGGGATTGATTACGCACGAGTGGAATAAGATGTTGAGCATGATTTATGCAACAATAAATAGCCTGTTGTCACATATTTACACGTTAAAAGAATGATAAATACAATATTTAATAAATGAAAGACATTTAAGAAAGAAAATAAAGAGACAAGTCAGTTTCTGTAGTAAAGGAAATCATAAATGCTTAAAAAAAACACGGCAATTAATTCAAATAAGGGGGGAAGGGAAAGGGTGCACATGTATTAACAGGATAAAGCATGTTCAAGACTAATTCACAAAAGCAAGTTTGTTATGGTAAAAGCCTAAATATCCCCAGCAGAGTCGCCATGCTGTCGCGCCCCCTTTTTCCTCACGGAGTCCGGTTTTCGTGGGAAAACTCCTTTTCCTTTTGGAAATTGGGTATGAAATTTGAAGAGTCGCCACCTAACGGATTTAAGGTGCGTTAGGGCACCTAAAGCAAGTAACTCATAAACCAGTTTGCATTACCAGATATTGGGTAAGGGCTCGAAATAACCTTGAGGGGAAGGTGTTAGGCACCTCTCGAGGTCCACAACAGTGGGTCCCGGCCAAACTCGAATTAGATGAATTAGTCTTATAAGCAAACAAAACAATTTAGACAAATAGATATTACGTATAAAACAAGGGGTAAAAGGGGTCCTAGGTTTTTTAGCCTATAGGATCACTTCTGTGAAATACCTGGTAATCGTCCCCAAGTTGGGGTGCTACATATAGCATTAGCGCACAGGTCATCATATCCTTTACTACCCGATTACCCTCCCATCAATGGTTATATAAGCGATTCTAATTAAACGTTCTCTATGCGTGCATTACCCGTCCCTTACCTAAGGTCCTGGAGGTGTTTAGGACTTCTAGTTAAGGTGGATCTAGACTCTCCTATAGTGCTTAATGGAGAAAATCTAAGCGACAAGCAAAACAAATAGGACTGTCAGATAAAGGAACAGTTAAAGGCTCACATTTACCTCCACAAATAAGCAGGCAATTGCAAGTCTCAAACAACAGTATTTCAGACACTTTAAAAGTGCTATAGCAGGATATCTAGGTGAGCACAAAGCAGAACATATGCAGTGTTTTTCTTTTTTTTTTTACTAAAGCGAGGCAGAAGATACCTAATCAGTTTCCTACTGATTTTAGGACTTGCTAAACCTGGGCAGTTCACAAACAGTTAAACAAAGCACAGTTTTATAATTTCAAGATTTTAGTTGTCCTACAAGCTTGCCTAGGCGTGGATCGGAGATGTCCTATAAACATGATATCTAATCGTTATTCAGAACCGCAATAAACCAGTAAAAAATTTTAAGCAGGCAATTTGGTTCATTAGGTCCTATAGGCATGCTGTCTAGGTGCTGAAAATAATCACAAACGTTACAGAACTAGTTTTTATATATAAGCCTGATATCTAGGTGTTGGGACTGCTTCTATACTTATTTTTTTATAGGCATGATTGCTACTGAAGGAACTGATTTTATACGATTTAGCTGCGGGTATGATATCTAGGCGAGTGCAATAAAAGTCCTAGAACATGGTTTCTAATGCACATAGGAGAATTTATGAACATGATTGTTAAGGCTAAATTAGCAACAACCTAGAGACAGGATTTCTAGCGCGGATGTGAATATATAAATAGAAATTTAGAGCAAATAACATGATGAACCTATAAACATGTTTTCTAATGCACACCACAACCTATACGCATGGTTTCTAATGCAGGTAGATAATCATAACATTCCTTAGAGCATAATTTTTACCCGATTTCCCCACAAGATATATATAAAAATCCCTCCCATTTTATTAATATCCCCCAATATTTGTTTTACAAGAATTGTTATTACAGACCAAAAATGAATGAATTACAGAAATGAGTGTGTCAAAGTTCCCAAGGGCCTCAGGGACCCCGGGAAATGCTCACACCAGAAAACTTTTAAAGAAAACATTTTTGTGAGCAAGTTTTGGAGAGCCAACCCCAGTGTGTCAAAGTTCAGAGGAGGCTCATGGACTCCTAGGTAGTGCTCACACTGGAGGAGCAGGACCCTAGATGTTCTAAGAGTAGGAGTTGAAAATAGGAGATAGTTTTAAGAAAATAGTTTAGGGATTTTCAGGAGGTAAGGAGAAAACAGAGTCATTTCAACACTTGAGATTCAAACAAAGATTCCAACAATCTAACAGTAGATAGAAACAGGATCAGAATCACTTCAAGCAAAGTTTCATATTGCCTAGATTTACTGGTTGTTACTAGGTGGGTATATGGACATGTATTAAATAGAGAAATGGCACGCTGGGATCAAATTACCAATCAGACAATCATATATGAAGTGCAGCAGGGGTTGGGAGCATCATTAATCAGAAGTCTGTTAGGGGTGAACACTTAAAACAGGATAGAAAGAATATGCTAGTTGAGAAATAAGTAGACATAGGTCCAGTTTACATATAAGCAAACATGTAGACATGCTGGAAACACATAGGTCTAGTTAAAATAGAAGTAAACATGCTAGTTGTCGACGCCCCCTTTTTCTCGCGAAATCGGGTTTACCACATTTGGGAGGACAACTCTATTCCCTTTTGGGATTTGGGCTTTTTGGAATTGAAGAGTCGCCACCTTATGATTAAGTGCATTAGGACACTAAGGGTTTTTGAGTTGGAAAACCAGAGTTTGGGTAAGGGCTAGAAATTATCTCGAGGGGAAGGTGTTAGGCACCCCTCAAGATCCACTAGTGTGGTTCCCGGACATGCTATATTGTGACTTCATGTAATCAAATAAACAATCAAAGATTCAAATATACAACATTGCAAATATGCTAAAAAGACTTTGAAGGTAAGTAGGGAAGACATAGATTTACGAAAAGATTTGAATGGTTTTACAAGAAGAGACGAAAACGAACAAAGGGAGAGGGGTCCTAGGTTCATGATTAATATGGATCATTAATGCAATACTCAGTAATTGCTCCTTAGAAAAGGGGCTACATGAGATACTAGCGCATCGGTCATCATCTCCATATTCTACCCTTCCCACCCAGTGAAGGTTACTAAACGCGTGTGTTGGTCACGAATACTTACCGCGTGCTATTACCCGTCTCGTTCTATAAGTCCTGGAGGGTATTTAGGACCACTATTCCTGTGGTAGGGACTAGGCTGAACCCTTAAGTTTAAAGGCAAAATGCTAAGCGACATACATAACAAATAGGACTGCACATAAAGGAACATACGAAATCAAATAAAGGCTCACAGATCCCTCCTCAAATGAACGCATAATTGGCACGTCTTAAACACATTCAAGGTCTCAAAGATAGGAGTTTTTTACAAAGGAATAGGTAACAACAATTAAAGAATGGTTTTAAAAAATGAGGTAGCAACAGTAATTTAATAAGGTACAGGACAAGTAGAATAGCACGATTCTAGGCAGAGGTTGGTAACCCAGTGATTTGAGAACATAAAAATCAGAAACTCAGTAAAGGTAAATAGGTGCACCATTTCAAAATCGTTTCCAGATGGAGCAGAGTTTTTTAAAAAAAATAGAGTGAACTTCAGAGAATCAAAGCAAGAATGGGAGCGGCAGAGTTCGAAATTAAAAGAAGTTGGTTGGTCCTAAACACGATTAATCAATTCTTATTGGGCCTAAAGTTTGCCTAGGCGTCGTATACATTGTCTGATTATTTTAAGGAATGGACATGCATATTTGATTCTGATTTTTCTAAGGTACGCATGATAATGCATTTGTAGAAATGTTTCAAACACTTAGCCATATTTTAGCAAAGTTATTAGACTAACATGTTAATTAACCACTGTAATTCGAACGAATAAGAAGTCCTAAGGGCAGAAAATCTAATGCACATAGGAGTACCTAAAACATGATTTCTAACATGCCGATGCAGTAATGACAGTTTATTTGGCTTGTTGTTAATTGATTAAATTACGAAGTGAGTACAATAACATACTGAGAGTGCATGCCCTAAAAGATGATTTCTAACACATGAAAATGCATGCCCTAAGCAGGTTATCTATTGCGCAAATAGGTAAATAAAACCTATAAACAAGTTTTCTACCCATTACTTTAAATAAACATGCATTCCCCTCCCCCATGTTTACTATTCAGCCCCAATCGTTCATTTACAAATTATTACAAAACCAATAGTATATGAATTACAGTAATAAATAAAAAAATAAGAAGTTATTCTATAGGGAGCCTTCAATCAGGCCCAGTCTTCTAACCTCACTTCCTTCGAGTTTCACAGCCTTTGCCATGGTCTAGGTGCGGCAAAGCTCCCTAGGGCCCCATTGGGTCCCTGGCCAATACCAACACCTAAACACTTAGAAGGATGCAGGACAGGTGCAGTGTGGGATTACCAGCCTTGTGTGTCAAAGTTCAGTGAGTACTCAGAGGTACCCAAAGCAATGCTCACACGAAGGTGGCAGAACCTATTCTCTAAGAGTAGTGTGAAGTGCAGGAAGAAGTAGTTTAAAAGAGTTTTCAAAAACGAGGGATTTGTTTTTTAAAAAGAAGCACCAGTTCAACAGTTTAGGATTGCATACAAGGATCATGGGGAAAGGGAACAGATAGATCACATAATGCTAGAGGAGATACAGAGATTTACTAAAGCATGACTACACAGAAGGAGATTTAGGGGACCAAGAAATGGTCAAACTTAAACACAATACTTAGACAGCAACAGGGGGGACAAATATAACAGTTAAGATAAACATCAGTTAGAAGCATGTAAATCAAGCAGGACATATAAAGTGTCAGGGGTCAGGGGAATTGGGAAGTGGTAAAGTTTAGGCATAATAATGTACAACAATAGGATACAGGCATAGTAAGTAGAAGTTAGGGATAGACAATGTCATATTACAGGCTTTGAATATAAATCAGAAGACATGGTAAAATACTAAAACAAAAGAATCAATAGCATGTTGAGCAGTAGAAGCGTAAATAGAAGAAAATCAAGAAGATAATGAACTGAAACAAGAATAAACACATTGATTGGAGACTTGAAGATTAATTAGGACATACCAGTAAGAGAGCAAGAGCAGGATGCAAAGACAAAGTGATAACACAATATTAGCCTTGGCTTACAGCCGGCTAATAATAGGCAAGAGCAGAGAACAACAATAAAGCAAAAGAGCAAGAGAGAAAGAGCACAAGAGAATGTAGAATTGAGAATATTCAGTGATGTGTGTCTGTGTTTTGCTAATGAAAGAGTAGAGTATTTATAGTTCTGGAAACGAGTAGAAAAATAAGGTAAGAAGTAAAGTGTAGTATAATTATAGAAGTAAATACAGTTAGAATCCCAATCAATGTAAGTACTCCCCTTCAATTGGGGAGTCCTAGTTCAAACGGCTACCATAGTGGCAAATAAGGAAAGAGAACTAATTGAAAGACTAATTTCAATCATACAAAGAGTAGTAAAGAATAAGGCATGTGATTAGGACCAGGTATAGAACATATGAATTAAGGAAAATAAGAATCAATTGGCGACATGCTTGCATATAAAATAAGGCAGAGTATTATTCTGAAAATCAGTAAGAGTGTTAAGGTAAGTAGCACAATTAAAGGAAAATACACAAAATCAGTAAAGAGTTCTAAGGAAAGTAGCACAGTTAAAGGAAAATACACAGAATCAGTAAAGAGTTCTAAGGCAAGAATTATAGTTAAAGGAAAATACACAAAATTAGTAAAGAGTTATAAGGCAAGTACCATAGTTAATACACAAAAGGATCAATACAAGTAACAAGTAACAAACCGTAGGAATCATCAAGCATTTAAATAGCAGTCATGCGATTAACAGGGAGAAGTACTCATAGAACAGCAGGAATTAAAGGTCGGAACAATGAATCAACGCAAGAGTTGCAGAGAACACATAGGTGCATAGTCAAGTAGCAAAGAAACAACCCAAAATACCTAGGGTTTCATCAATACTCGTTAAAATAACATAAAATCAGGAGATAATAGCTTAAACACATTAGAGACGTTAGAAATAATAGGAAACCTTTCTGAAAACAGGGTCATGAAACCCTAGTTTCAAATAGGAGACAAAGATGCTTAAAACTTGATTATTTGTAAAGATCGAGTAAAGAAAGGTTTAAAACATGAAGGAATGGGTCACAAATCGTTAAAATACAGATGGGTTTTTAAGAGACTTGGGTCGAGGTTAGGGTTTCCTAAGAAAACAGAGGAAGTAGAGGTAACCTGGTCGTGAAACTCAGGAACCATGGTGATTAGAACACCATCGAGTCAAAACTCACCGGAGAAAGGCCGGAAACAAACCAGGCGAAGCTTCAGTGACTGACTTGTATGGCGGAGGCTTCTGGGGTCTCAAGGATAGAGGGAATCGCTGAGATAGGGTTTCATGGCGGCTGGTGGTCGAAAGAGGTGAGGCTGGAGGTGGCCGGAGAGATGGTGGAGGTCATTGAAGAAGAACCAGAAGGTTCTAGAGAGAATGGGGAGAGGAAGAGACGAAGTAGAGAGAGACTGCCTCGA
The DNA here is from genome assembly GCF_001879085.1 of Nicotiana attenuata. Classification (NCBI taxonomy): domain Eukaryota; kingdom Viridiplantae; phylum Streptophyta; class Magnoliopsida; order Solanales; family Solanaceae; genus Nicotiana; species Nicotiana attenuata. The sequence goes on from NW_017671490.1 coordinate 127,035, forward strand.
AGATTGAGGGGTTGAGGGGGGGTAGTTAGATTTAATTAAGGAAAATAGATCTGGGCCGTTGATCTTACTTGATCAACGGCTCAAATTAAATCGGGGTTGGGCCGAGTTATATTAGGGATTGGGCTGGGGTGAGTTTAATTGGGTATTGGGTCAATTAAATCTAATAGAGGTGTCGCCAAATTGGCTAAAATTGAAATAATAAAGGGTTGTTTATTAAATAGCCAATTTTCCCTTTTTTTTATTATTTTATAAAATGTTTAAAAAGATTTTACAACAAATTAAAGGTACTAAACTTAATTAATAACGTATAAATACTAAAAATGATTTTGTAATTATAAAATGCTGTTAATTGTAAAATAAGCTATAATTGCAATTATATGCAATTTGGCTTAAAAAATACCAAACAAATGTGTAAAATTACGCAAAAAATTACCTAAATTATATCTTGGTGTAAATATGAGAATGAAAATAAATTATTCACCAAAATGCTATTCTGGGAATAATTATTGAATTTTTTACTATTAAAATAGACAATAAATTGATTTTAAAATCTTTAAAAAATAAGGAAAAAATACCAAAACTCTTGGGCATGCTTATATATGCATGTACATTCTATTTGAGAATATTTTGAGTATATAAAAATATGTAAGGAAAAATTGGGTATCAACACTTGTAACAGTAAGATAATCACAGTCATTACCACTTCTACCAATATCAGTAGTAATAGCAACACGACAATTAATATGAGTAAATAAATAGCGCAAATATTATTCATATTCATGTTTATACTTATAAATATCGCTCTTTACGGTTGTGCGAGACCATCCTTTATAAGTAGGATTAAAAACTTTTCTAATATAATGCACAAAGTGGGGGTTAGACGGAAAACTGTAGGGTAAGCACATAACAGTAACCATTTTTGCCAGTTCTTCCCTATCTTTTCTTGGGTCATAATATAAAATACCACCGGTAACAGTGTTAATTCCCGATTGAAATTGATTTGACCCGGTACTAGGGTCAGGCTGACTAGTTGGACAGTCCTCCCGGCCGCAGCTTTCATTTGAAAATATTTAGCTTTATCTTGAGGGTGTATCATTATGTGTCTCTTCAAACTTCCTCCCCCCCGATCAACATAGTTAAAAGCTAACTCTTTGCCACAAGTTTTACATTTAGCTTTATTTTTTCTCTTATTTGAATGAAAAATGGCCAAACAAGAGATGTTTCGGCCCGTTTAAAAGGTTGTCTAGAAAAAGTAGGGGTAGTAACAGGGGGTCAACCGGAACATCATTTGGATTAGTTGGGTTAACTTCAGCAACATGACTAGTGGGTGTATCATCATCCGATTGCGTTTCATCTAAATTTATTTCCTGATCATCTTCTTCATCAATAGTTGGATTACCATAAAGAGAATTCATATATTCATGATCTAAGTGTTCACCACCTCCAACATTATGCACATATTGACTCTCAGTAAATTGTAATAAAGTATTATCACTATCAAGAATAGGAGCAGGTGGAGGGCGTGTATGGGGTTTGGGTAGGGGAGGCCGGGGAATTAGAGGAGGAATAGATTGGCCACTAGATTCACCACTCTTGGATTTTCCCTTATTTTTACTAAATATTTTTTTTAAGGAATAGGCCATCTTAATTATAATTATACAAAGTAAATAAAATAAACAAAACTATAATATTAAAACTAAAGAGTTGGAACGAGTTTACCGAATTGACGAACAACTTGTTGAAAATTTATTATCGTTGAAGACTTGAATACTTCAATTCACCAACTTCACAATTTTTCACACAAGTTGCAACAACAAAGTAACCAATTTTAGAAGAAAATTAGAGAGAGATTGATGATTTTGTGAAGAAAAATGAAAGAATGAGGGGATATTTATAGTTGAAAATAGGAAAAAGTATAATTATAAAAAGTTTGGGGTTAAAATAAAGTTGGGGGGTTAAATGACTATTTTATAAATAGCCAACGGCTATTTTGGCAGAAATAACGACTAGATTTTAAATGGGTAACGGTCAGATTTTTTTTGTGGGAATTTTTTTTTTAAATGTAGCCGTTGGGCCCAGTTGAGACCGTTTGGGACCGGTTGAACCGGCCCACTTAGGACCCGATCCCGGGCCCAAACGGTCCCGGTCCTAACGGTTTCCTTATGTGAACCGACCCACTTGGGCCTGCTGCTCTCCCTGGTCCCGGGCTCAAACGGGTAGGACCGTTTAGGCCCACTACCCGTATGGGCTCGTGGGCCTGGGCCGGTCTCGGGCCTAACCGGCCCACTTGCTACCCTTACGCACCATGTAGATCAACATTTTCTCTAATATGTTTTGAATATAATATGTTCAGTAATTTATTTGAATTTTATAGTTATTAGTTTTTAGATAAAAATGACTTAATTATATTCAATAAAAATAAATATTCCTAATTCAATATTTTCATCTAGATGCAATATCTTAGTATTCAAATGTAAAATTCATACACTTTTATCTTGATAAAAACAAATGATTCTTTAGTAAAATCTACAATTTATTTTTGTCCTTATTTCGTGTTGAAATCCACATCATATCCAAAAAGACAAGTTGAATGTTCCATTAACCTGTGTCACGAATCAAAATCCACTAGTCATGATGGCACCTAACCCAACCCGCTAGGTAAGCCAATTTCAATAATATTAATTAAACAATTAAGCAAAGGAATTTTCTAAATCTTTTACATTCCCCAAGGACTGATAGTACAAATCATGAGCTTCTAAGAATAGAGTTCACAAAGCCGGTATGAAGTAAATACATCATCTGTTTGAAAAATACATAAACAGAGTTTTATAATTCTAAGGCTACCATGAACAAGAGAGAGCTACCATAGGGACACAGGTACATCTTCCAATTCAGCTCCCATCGAACATAGCAACATCGGTATCCAAAATCTGCACGCAATGTGCAGGAAGTGTAGTATGAGTACAACCGATCCCATGTATTCAAAAAGTAACAAACATAACCTCAGTTTGATAGTAGTGACGAGCTGGAACATAGGTCGGGTCCAACATTAATAACCAACAGCAATTCATAACAGGATAGAGCATATAAACAAGGAAATAACTCAGAGATAAAAATGTTCAACTTTTTGCACAGTTTTTCCGAAAATAGTATTGCTTTTTAAGAATATCAGTGAAAACCCAAATCCATTATCGAAATCATCGAAAAATTATGAGATAGTTTGAAAAACATATATTTCCTAAAAAATCCTTTCACGATAAATAAAAAATATTTCATTTCCCCTCTAAATAACAAGTGTGAAATACTACTCTATGCCCACATATCAATGTGTGTAAAAAGTCATGAATGGTGTGATGTCGTACAACACGAGAAAAATGCATCTCTATGCTTGTATGCCATGTGTGCATGCCAATGCCATGTATCTCAGAGATGAATCATATACTCACATCAGAGTACTCAATCTCACTGCTTCGCATCCTCTCTCACTATGCTCAATGCTCAGCACACTCGAACACTCAACGCTGTACAATAACTGATGCGGCGTGCAGCCGGATCCACATATATATAGTCGACTGTGCTCACTGAGGGTGTGCAAACTCTGGAGGGTCTCCTTCAGCCCAAGTGCCATATGGCTGCGGCATGCAGCCCGATCCAATCTCGTTGCGGCATGCAACCCGATCCATAATATATATATCTATATATATATAGCCCTAAGGCTTGTTGCAGCATGCAACCCTATCCATTTGCATAAATATAATCAATATATCGCTGCGGCGTGTGGCCCGATCCCAAAAGCAGAATAGATATAATATGCTGCAGCGTGATGCGCGATCCCAAAATGTCACTCTCGCTCAGGCCCTCGGCCTCACTCAGTCATTAATCTCTCCAGTCTCACTCACGGGCGCACAATCTCATGAATCTAGCCCGACGACAATGATATGATGTATCAATATCAACAACAGAGACTGAGATATGATATGGATACATGAATATGACTGAGTACGAAATATCAATGAAATCAACGAGATGACAGCAAGAAACGACCACAATGGGTCCCAACAATATCAGCATAAAGACTAAACATGATATCTAGCATGATATACAACTCATTTACTTTATCATATGGTGAAAACACAGATATCAACAAAATAGGGCCACTATCCAGTGCCCTGGACACTACAGAGTCACTATTCACAGGGTGCACGCCCACACGCCCGTCACCTAGCATGTTCGTCACCTCAACGTCAATCACATAGCACGTAATTCGGGGTTTTATACCCTCAGCACTAAGTTTATAAGAGTTACTTATCTTAAACAAGTCAATTTCTACGCCGAGCAAGCCAAGCGATGCTCCAAGGATGCCATCACGTGCATAGCGACCTCCGAACGGCTCAAAACTAGCCAAAAGCAACTCAAATACATCAGATAAAGCCCAAGAAAGAAATTACAAATGAAAAAGATCGAATTCTACATCAAATCTCAAATCCGGCCAAAAATCACACCCGGGCCCACGCCTCGAAACTCGACAAAACTCACAAAATCCGACAACCCATTCAATTACGAGTCCAACCATACTAGTTTCACTCAAATTCGACTCCAGATCGGTGTTCAAAACTCAAAAATTCATATAATGAAACTTTAGGCCAAAACCCCAATTTCCTCTTTCAATTCATCAACCAATTGCTAAAAATGAAGATGGATTCAAGAAATATAATCAAAACTGAGTAGAGAACACTTACCACAATCCTTGTGATCAAATTTGCTCCAAAAATCACCTCAATCCGAGTCCCACATCTCAGAAGATGAAGAATGAACAAAACCCTCGATTTTTATAACTCTGCCCAGCACTTTCGCATCTGCAGATAAGTGGCCGCATCTGCGACCTTCGCTTTTGCGGAAAAGGGCTCGCATTTGCGAGACAGGCCGCTTCTGCGATGGCCATGGCTGCATCTGCGATGGCCATGGCTGCATCTGCGGTCGTGCTTCTGCGCAAATACCTCCACACCTACGGACCTTCACTCCTCAATGAAATCTCACATCTGGGACACTTGGCTCGCATCTGCGACCATCGCACCCGCGCAAACCAGCCGCAGGTGTGGTCATACCAGAACCAGAAATCTTCAGCAATGCAATATGAAATGAAAATTGTACGAACCTCGTCCAAAACTCACTCGAGCCACTCGGGACCACGACCAAATATACCAACAAGTCCCATAACATAACACAGACCTACTCGAGGCCTCAAAACACATATAACAACGCTGAAACGACGAATCACACCTCAATTCGAAATCGTTAAACTTTGAAACTTCAACTTCCACAACCGATGCCGAAACCTATCAAATCACGCATGATTGACCTCAAATTTTTCACACAAGTCACATTTGACATTACAGATCTGCTCCAATTTCCAGAATCGGAATCCGACATTCCAAAAATCCAACTTTCGCCATTTCAAGCCAAATTCCACTACGGACCTCCAAATCACGATCTGGACGCGCTCCTAAGTCCAAAATCACCCAACGGAGATAACGGAACCATTAGAAATCCAATTCGAGGTCAAATATTAAAAAGTCAAAACTTGGTCAAACCTTTCAAATTTAAAGCTTCAAGCTGGAATCATTCTTCTATATCAATTCCGAATAACCTGAAAACCAAAACCGACGATTCACATAAGTCATGATACATCATACAAAGTTACTCATGCCTGAAAACTATCGAGTGAAGTGCAATTTCTCAGAACGACATGTCGGGTCATTACATCCTCCCCAAATTAAACATACGTTCGTCCTCGAACGTGCCCAGAGTTGTTCCAAAAGCCATCAAATCGCCGTGTAACCTTGCCATGCACATACCCGGGGGTGATCCCACGTCACCCTATCCCATAGAGGTCTGATAACACAACATAATTGAAATTTCATAATTCACCCTAGCCCATAAACCTTAGAACCCTATTCCACCATCCGGAATTTTCCATAAGATCAGAATCTCGCATCTACACACTGTATAAGTCTGAACAAGCTGTAGTCATAACCCAAGATGTAATCACATGACATACCACCTAACTCAAATACTTATAGCGATAATTTCCCAATCACAGTAGCTGCTCAAAATAACTCAATACCGGTAATAAACCTCATACCAAACAAAGCCTCGTTCTAAAACCCTCGTACACTGCCAATAATGAAAGAAACATGCAAAACTCATAACCGTTCATTAGATTAACAAGTTGTGGAACTCCCTCTCCTTAAATAGGAACTATAGCAAATTTCTAAGCCGCTCAGCAATAATATCCTTCCAAATATACCGCCATCAGATTCGATAGCACCCATTCTATGTACGATGATCTCATCCCATCTAACATAATCACTCTAGTAACATGACACGTCAATACAGCCTAAAGCCACAACCCGTGCAACCGTGCACCAAATAGCAACATTCCAAATGTACTCAATCCTGAAAATGCCTAAAACGAGAGAATTGTCCTGCCAGCTTAACAAGTACCATCACAACGACATGCGAAGAGCCTAGCACATACCGTAGAACCAAATCACACGAATCCAACACAAAGGATCATATCTCAACATAACTTCGTTGCACTGCGTGATCCCATCCAAACGATGGTCCATATTATATACCTCGATCCGCATTGCTCAAAATATATTGATGGGTTTTCAATGTCTTTGCCTTATGCTTCTGATGTTTTGATGCTAACAAACTTGTCGTGAAGACCCAGATAGAGAACCTGACCTACATTTCAACTGTCCTGGTCCATGAACGACCTCAGGGAGGAACACAACAGGGACCTGGTGACTCGGTTCCTTAGGGTTCTCTGCCAGATTTACAAGTCTATGACTGATCGCAATCATTACAAGGAGGAACACAATAGGGACCTGGTCTCTTAAGGTTCCGTGGTAGAAGTACAAGTTAACTGAACAACCAGAATGTATCAGTGGAAAGTGACTATCTCGCAAGTGTTACAGAAGAGGAACACAACTGGGACCTGGTCCGTTAGTTTTCTCTAACAGAAGTACAAGTCCACTATCCAGCTGGAATGCAACTGCACAGAAGTGACTGTACAGATAGTGCAGCAGTCACTTCTCACTGGGAAAAAGCGTACATCAAGAATTGACATCACTATCCATATCTTTTGTGATATAACAACCTGGTGCGAGATACAACATCTTTGTGCATTCAGTGATATTCTCTCAAGCATAACAAGTGTTCATCCAGCATTGAAGTCACTGGTGTGTCAAGAACAAGAAGACAACTCCACTAAGGATCAGTTTCTTAATGAGTTTATGTACATCCGTAGTTGAGTTGTAATCTTGTTATTTGCTCTTCATTGTATTTCCTAGTTTGCTTTCTTAGAAGCTTTGTCTTAGGAACAAACCAAAATTCGTAAACTTCCGAGTTTATGTTGTGACTAGGAATAGTCATAAGTTTAAAGCCTTTGTAACTAGGATAGTTATAGAGAGGCTTGTGGTGGTGCATCACACGTTAGTTGAAGTCTTTGCAATTGGGGTATTGTAAAGTGGCTTGTAATAGGGAGATTGCAAGTTAGTAAAGTGAAAAGCCTACAAGAGTAGGTCGTGGTTTTTTGATCCCCTTGTGTGGGATTATTCCACGTAAAAAATCCCTTGTCTTCTTTACTTCCAGTCTTTATAGCATTCTCAGCATCATCTCATATAGGACCAGGTACTCTATAGTTTGGTGGACTCATATAAACTAACATATATAACCACGTGAAATTCAACATCAAGTACCCAAAGTGCATTACCATAACCGCGGAGAGCAAATAACACAATACCACGATCAGGAAAGAACATAGCCAACGCGCAATCAATCATGCAATACCTAAATACTCATACCGCTCAAATCCCGATATAAGGCCCGAATAGAACCGCACCATGTGTGCATATAACCAACGAATCACAAATACTCGTAGCATAGAAGGGCAATTAACAGATCATCTCAGAACACAAATAAGCTCAACAACGACCGAATGGCACATCCCTCAACAATGGCAGTTCGGAGTTAACAAATCCAACCCGGTGCAGAACATACATCCAAATTGGGCCTACCAATGAACCACAAATCAACTCTGGTCGCCCACAATAGATAAATAACTCTCCAAAAGCCCACAATGACTGAATCACAACACATACTATCCTCTGGCTAGCTTCGGCCACAACTTCACAGAATAACCACGAAATAATCTACTCATGAGAACTCCAATCTCTAAATCCATTGAACACACGAATCACCATATCTGATCTCAACTCCACCTCCTGAATGTCTAACTCTTCTTCAATACATGACCATCCCACGAGGAATACTTCTATAATTCTTCAGTGCCACAAAGCAGAATTTGAACATCAGTAGCCGATCAACCAGGAGAGTGCCGCAATACCAATGAAGTATCCATATCAAAACATATAGCCTCTTCTGAAATGTATACTCTCATCAAGCCATACCAGATAGTAGTATCATTTACCTAGTCATCTGAAACTGTCCATGCTACCTAAGGACTCATGACCTTCTCTTCAAAACCGAACCGTGACCTTACACATGCAAATCTCAATCCTACACAACACACCACATATACCATGCCATCATACGAAAAATACGAGAACTTCGTAATCCACCCCGAGTTATAAGCAACTGCATACTTAATTAGCCACGAACTTTCCATTTGATCCCATCCAGGAGAAAATCACTATACATCACATCTCTAACCGTGGTAAAACCATCAAGAACTCTCCGTACCCCATTTGTACAAAACCAAATCGTTAGGACTGAATCTCTTCAACTCAACCAAGCTACGCAGGTCACCAAACCCAAGAGCATCGCCACAAAACACCTGTTGAAACTCACTACATCATAAGCACCAAAAGAACCGATCATATCCATTACCATGTCGATCCAACCTACTACCAAGATGTCCTATTTCTCCGAGTTCCTTCTGAATTACCTTCAAATTGATACCTCCCCTCGCCATAATACCATAATCTCAACCTAGACTCCCCACACGAGACCCAAGCATAAAACCACACCGCCCTAAGGCTCATAAGCCGCTGAATACTCTCTTAAGCACCACAAAAGTACCACAACTAAGATGCCCACTCTGAAGAGACCTTCTATGAATTCCAAGTTGTTCATCTTACCTTCCTGATACTGAAATGTAGAATCCTAAAAGATGTAGAAATACTGCGAGTCTCGACACCATCCAATGTAACTCTCAGCTTCTAGCCATATACAAATCCGCAAAAATTCTCAATTGCCATATATAAATCTTGAATTCATAAGAACCATTCTCGAGAGTCATCCACTCTACTCAAATCGCAATAGCTCTTCCCGAATTGGACGAACGACCTGTACCCCATTTGCACCCCAACAGCCTAAGAAATAATCCACACTTCTTAGCAACCGAGCAAATTTCTACTCCACGATCTCTACCTTCTTCACGAACAACCACTCAATCATTCCATGATTTCCATATACCTATAGGGTGTAACATAATCCCTTATCCAAAACATCCTTTACTCGAGCTATCCTCGATCTCAACTTCTGTAAGCAGTAACTGATTCACCAGTATACCTCAAACTGAAACCAATACAACACATAACCGTGCAATCAACCCGTCGATAGTAGACTCCCCCACTTGGCTCAAAGCCAAGGAATAAAGCATCTGATAACTTACAATGGCCACCCCCATACTGACATAACACTGCAATAGGATTCAACTAAACCCTTCCTAAGCTCACATAACACAAACCATATAGTACCTCAAAGTATTTGCAAATCTCGCATTCATCCTCGTAACAGTCAAGCCCACTCTCATATGCGATTAAAACTCAAATTGCAACACATATGACTCACTGGTAAAAGAGAACTCGCTACAAAACAACATAGGGATCACACAACCCTCAGGACACCCCGCAGGAGATAACCCACCCGCTTCGCCTCAAACTAACGTCTTCTTATACCCTTCCACAGTCATAACCATTACGCAATCACTTAATCTTCCTGAGTCTAAACTCATATCACAACATGAAAATCTATTTTACTCCTCAACTAAACAACATGAAAAGATCCTTCAACAGACCCATAACTCGAGGCTATACGTCAAATAAAGACGGAAATCAAGAACCAATTCTACATCTAAATCAAACTCTTTTAGTCAAATCCAATCTATTTGAACACACCCATAGTCACATCATACTCATCATATAGTAATCCGACTACTCATCTAGCCATAAATTCCGCTCATAGGGACGCTACTGGATGTATAAGTCCAAAGCACGTGCCCACATAATCAACATCTCTATGCTCAAGCTACAGTCAAAACCCGGCCTCAAGTCCTCCAGATGGCCCATCATAAACACACATAAATTACATCTCGCACTTCATCCAAGGAATCACAAGCCGTCGATGCACAACTGATACTGAGCGCTCATGTGCGCATACGAATGCGTGGAAGGAATTCAAAGGATTACCCTTCAAGATGAATCAATGTCGTACGATAATGAATGAAAGATGGGAAGTATATCCTAAATGTCCTGTAGCCTCTCGAAGATAGGCATGGACGTCATCATACCAATCCGCAAGACTTTACCAGAAACTTGCTCATGACTTGTAGAACCTATGAACCTAGAGCTCTGATACCAATATGTCATGACCCAAAATCCACTACTCGTGATGGCACCTAACCCAACCCGCTAGGTAAGCCAACTACTAACTATTCAATTTCAATAATATTAATTAAACAATTAAGCAAAGAGATTTTCTGAATCTTTTACAATTCCCAAGGACTGGTAGTACAAATCATGAGCTTCTAAGAATAGAGTTTACAAAGCTAATATGAAGTAACTACATCATCTGTTTGAAAAATACATAAATAGAGTTTTATAATTCTAAGGCTACCATGAAAGAGAGGCAGATACAACAGGGACGTAGGTACATCTTCCAATTCAGCTCCCATCGAACACAGCAACATCGACATCCGAAATCTACACGCAATGTGCAGGAAGTGTAGTTGAGTACAACCGACCCCATGTACTAAAAAAGTAACAAACCTAACTTCAGGTTGAAAGTAGTACGAGCTGGAACATAGGTCGGGTCCAACATCAATAACCAACAACAGTTCATAACAGCGTAGAGCATATAAAAAGTGTTCAACTTTTTGCATAGTTTTTCCGAAAATAGTTTTGCTTTTCAAGAATATCAGTGAAAACCCAATTCCTTTGTCAAAATCATCGAAAAATTATGAGATAGTTTAAAAATTGTAATTTTTCTGAAAAATCCTTTCCACTATAAGTAAAAAAATGTTTCATTTCCCCTCTATATAATAAGTCTGAAATACCACTTTATGCCCACATATCAATGTATGTAAAAATTCATGAATGATGTGATGCCGTACAACACGAGGAAAAATGCATCTCTATGCTTGTATGCTATATGTGCATGTCAATGCCATGTATCTCAGAGATGAATCATATACTCACACTCTCATAGTACTCAATTTCACTGCCTCACATCCTCACTCACTATGCTCAATGCTCAGCGCACTCGAACACTCAGCGTTGTACAATAAGCGCTGCGGCGTGCAGCCCGTTCCATATATATAGTCAACTGCGCTCACTGAGGGTGTGCAGACTTCGGAGGGGCTCCTTCAGCCCAAGCGCCATATCGTTGCGGCGTGCAGCCCAATCCAATCTCGTTACGGCGTGCAACCCGATTCATAATATATATATATATATATATATATATATATATATATATATAAAAGTAGCCCTAAGGCTTGTTTCAGCTTGCAACCCGATCCATTTGCATAAATATAATCAATATATCGCTGCGACGTGCAAACCGATCCCAAAAGTAGAATAGATATAATATGCTACGACGTGCAGCCTGATCCCAAAATGTCACTCTCGCTCAGGCCTTCGGCCTCACTCAATCATCAACCTCTCTAGTCTCACTCACGGGCGCACAATGTCATGAATCTAGCCCGATAACAATGATATGATGTATTTATATCAACTACAGAGACTGAGATATGATATGAATGTATGAATATGACTGAGTGCGAATATTAATGAAATCAATGAGATGACAGCAAGAAATGACCACTATGGGTCCCAACAATATAAGCATAAAGCCTAAACATGATATCTAGCATGATGTACAACTCATTTACTTTATCACATGGTGAAAACATAGATATCAACAAAATAAGGTCACTATCCAGTGCCCTGGACACAACAGAGTCACAATTCATAGGGTGAACACCCACACGCCCGTCACCTAGCATGTGCGTCACCTCAACGTCAATCACATAGCACGTAATTCGGGGTTTTATACCCTCAGCACTAAGTTTAGAAGAGTTACTTATCTTAAACAAGGCAATTCCAATGCCGAGCAAGCCAAGCGATGCTCTAAGGATGCCATCACGCGCGTAGTGACCTCCGAACGGCTCAAAACTATCCAAAAGCAACTCAAATACATCAGATAAAGCCCAAGGAGGCAATTACAAATGATAAAGATCGAATTCTACATCAAATCCCAAATCCGGCCAAAAATACACCCGAGCCCACACCTCAAAACTCGACAAAACTCATAAAATCCAATAACTTATCCAATTACGAGTCCAACCATACTAGTTTCACTCAAATCCGACTCCAAATCGGTGTTCAAAATTCAAAAATTCATATTATGAAACTTTAGGCAAAACCCCCAATTTCCTCTTTCAATTCATCAACCAATTGCTAAAAATGAAAATGGATTCATGAAATATAATCAAAACTAAGTAGAGAACACTTACCACAATCCTCGTGATCAAATTTGCTCCAAGAATCGCCTCAATTGGAGTCCCAATCTCAAAATATATAGAATGAACAAAACCCTCGAAGAACTTGCACGCAAAATTTGGTGTCATTCCAAGTAATATAAGTACGTTTCGGCACATTGGAAGTAAATTGAAGAACTTGAAGTTCATAAGTTTGATTCAATTGGTTTTAGGGTGTGATTCTTAGTTTTATTAATGTTTCGGGCGTTCCGAGAGTTCGAGCAAGTCCATTTTATGATTCCAAACTTGTTGGTATGTTCGGGCGGGGCCCTGAGCGTCAATCGGATGAGGCCCGAACCAAATTAAAAGTTGGAGCAAGAGCTGAAGCTCAGATGCTGTCATAACCGCACCGCACCTGCGGTTGGTCAGCCGCAGGTGCGGGCCAAGCACCGCAGAAGCGGCCAAGGAATTGCAGCCCAGGTGCCGCAGAAGCGGCTCCCTTTTCGCAGAAGCAGGACCGCAGGAGCGGGAGCCCGTCCGCAGGTGCGATGCCAGCCAACCCAGTCCATTTCTGCAGAAGGGGACCCTTGTCCGCAGGAGCGGGGGCGCAGATGTGGCCCAGTGATCGCAGGTGCGGAAAAGCTGGAGGCAGTGCACTTCATTTAATATGGGACTTAGGCATTTTTGACTCATTTTCACAATATTGTTGGGCGATTTTTGGAGCTTCTTGAGAGGGATTTTCATCTAGCTTTAGGAGGTAAGTAATTTCTACCACATGTGAGTTAAGTACTTAGATTATGGGTAGATTAACATGTATAAATTGTGAAAATCATAGGTTTAGATGAAAAGCCTAGGGTTTGACAAGAATGGGATTTTTACCACGAAATTGGCCATGAAACTTAGTGATAATCATATATTTATGTTCCTTAGGTTATGGGTAACAACTTCCTTCGAAAATTTCCAGAATCCGGGCATGTAGGCCCGGGGGTGAATTTTAAGAATCTTGCCTTTGGGGTTGGGTAATCACTTTAATAATTAGCATACGAACTTTTGAACCTATAATGATTGTTTTTACACTATTTGAATAGTTTTAGATTGTTCGGCTTCGATTTGAGGGTTTGAGCGCATTCTTGAGTTTGGAAGTAGGCCTTGAAGCAAGGTAAGTCTCTTTTCTAACCTTGTAAGAGGAAAATTTTCTCCATAGGTGAACTTAATTGATATGTGTTTATTTGTGGGAGCTACGTACGCATGAAGTGACGAGTCCGTACGTTGATACTATTTCTGTTATGTCCGAGTAGTTTTAGGTTTACACCATGCTTTGTGGACACCATTACATGCTTGTACGTGCTAAATGTAACAAAAGGAATTTAGTTAATGATTACTAAGGATTTAAATTCTTCAAGTTGAATTGTCTTCATTTTTATAAGAATAAAGAAAGGGTTATGATTTAAATGATAAAACTATACTAGACCGCATCGCACGTATGATCCGCAAGCGGGGTTATATTTTGACAGCGTCATATATATGATTCGCGAGCGGGGTGAATAGATGCATCTATGGTTCGTGCCGTTCGACCCTCGACAGTGCACAATTTATATTTATGTTGGATTGGGCTGAACGTCCCCGATGGTATTTGTGTGTTATAATAGAATTGGAACTCTTTATAGTTTGTATAATTTGCTGCTTGAAAGGTCACTTGTTTTTAAATGAAGAAAGTGCCTTGAATTCTCAAATATGATGGAAGAAATTTCTAGTTATTATTCTTGTTTTGAGTTTATTGTTATCTACATACATTATGGTTTAAAAATTGGAACTTCATATTATTATATTCTTGGCCTTAGTAAGTGTCGGAGTCGACCCATCGTCACTACTTCTTCGAGGTTAGACGAGATACTTACTGGGTACATATTTTTATGTACTCACGCTACACTTCTGTACTTGATTGTACAGGATTTAAGGCAGGTGCATCTGGTCACCAGTCCGGCGCGTAGACTCGATCCCCAGCTTGAGACTTTCCGGTGAGCTACCCTTTTGAGCCGTTCTGCAGCAACTGCAATCTCTCTTATGTCTTTATTTTCTGTCTATTTCTTTTCAGACAGTAGGCTAGCATGATTTTGTTTATTCTACTAGATTGCCACATACTTGTGACACTAGGTCTTGGCACACACACTAGTAGACTTACAATTTTGGTTTACTTTCATGATTACGATTCGTATTTATTGCTTCTATTTATTTATGCTTAAATTTTAAACTCCTAAATTTTTATCAATTAAGGAGAAGATATCATTTACTAATTATTTAAAACGGGAATTCACAAGTTGATCAGTGTTGGCTTGCCTAACAACGGTGTTGGGCGCCATCACGGTCTATAATAGAATTTGGGTCGTGACAAAACAGAGGGTTGGTTTTCACTCGCTCACCAACAACGACACTTTAGTTTTCACTCGCTCACCAAAGAAACAAACAATGACACAACCTCTCAGTATTTTTTCTTTTCTCTCTATCTTTTATGACACTAGTAAACTTAAGAATACAGTGCTTGACTAAGGTGTAGAAAGAGTAGGAAAGTTGTCTGCGAAGCTGATGCTTTCTTCATTGTCAAAAACCTCCTTTTATAGAGTTCTTGAATTTATGACCATTGCTTCATATGGTACTTCTCTGACATAAACGTCTCCTTGAAATCTGGACAATCTCTTCCTTGAACTCTTGATCCTTGATGCAGAGCCTTGAATCTGGTTGTCTTCGAACTTAGACACTTCCTTCCTCTTGATTCATGGTACTGGTTCTTCTATTATTGGCTCAAACTTCTGAAATCATCTTCCTTAATAGCTGCATATTTTCAAACTAGATTTGAAATCTTCATGAATCAGCATTTTTGATTCCCTAGAACTCTTAATATAAAACTTTTAAACTTGGACGCCTTTGTGTCTACTGGAGGAATTTAGATCTTCCATAAGTTAACGAAATATTATCAGTTTCCATAAGATTCAAAATTTACAAGATTTATGGAGCTTTGACACATGCCACAAAATATTCTTTCCTTCTAAATGTAGGCAGTACTACATATCTTCGTTGATCCTTTTCCTTTTATAACTCAATACATCCTTGCAGTGATGCCTTCCAAATTTCCAATACACACCACTTTTGCTTACTTAAAAGTTATTCAAAAATATTCCTTGTATTGTGAAATACTTTTCCTTCTATGGTATCTCAAAACTTTAGTGCTCCATGATAGGAAAGTAGTACTAGTATCCTACGTCAGATACTTTTGTCCATTTTGAGAATATTTTAACGATTCACTTTCCTTTCTTGCTTTTCTGATTCCATCTTGGCTGATACTCCTTAATTTCTTTGATTGATGCTTTCATTTATTCTTGCTAGATTTGCTGCTGGATTTTCGTTTTTTTCCATATCTTCTTTGATACATTTTGAAGCTTTCCTCCAGCAAGGTAAATCATCCCAATAAATCTCAATAATATCTTCCATAAAAGTAGTAAGCATTGTAGATATTTCCTTCCTCAACTTTGTAGTAAATCAACCATCATTCTTTCATCTGCTTTCCATAATAAACATGTACAAATAAAATAAGTTTACCACAAGTAAATATTCTTTGATTAAACCTTATGCTGGTTTGGTATCATTAAAATTAGTCTATGAAACCTTGGAGCTAACACAACATGACCCATCACACATAGGCCCGCAATAACATTTCTGATCACAATATCTGCCCGAAATCAAATCCAGCACCGGCCATAAGTCTCATATCCATTAGAACTCTATTTCAAACCTCCATAACACTGACAATGATGCAAGACCTCATAACTAAATACCCGAATCACCAAGTCACAACTAACACCACCGGGCACACACCCCGCAAGCTAAAATTTAAGAAGCACAGAACAAAAATGACTGAATATGTAAAGAGAAACACATAAGAGAACTACCAAACAAGCCCGACAGGCACAACACTCTATCAGTAAAATTCTACGAATCAATACAAGGAAAAAAATTCAATATATATGAACAAATCACAAGGATCTCATCCTGATATAACTTCCACCGCGGTACACAGCCCGGTTCGAACACATCAAATCACAAGATCTCTCCGGTCTACGAGGCCTCCTCGCCTCCCTGTACTCTCTCTCCTGATCTCGTCTTTCCTCTCGCTCCTAGTCCCACATGCCCTCTAACCAGCGAGCGATCCCTACCACATGCTGAAACAAAACATCTGACTCCAACTCTCGAGCCATGCTAAACCAAATATCATGCTTGAGCCCATCAATGAATCTACAGACTGGCTCTCTAACTGTAGCAACCGAGGCAGGTGCATGTCTGGCCAAATCACTGAATCTGACGGCATACTCTAATACTGACATAGTGCCCTGCCGCAGCTGCTCAAACTCCGTGTGCCATGCATCCCGAAGGGACTGAGTACAAACTCTCTCAAAAACATCTCTGAAGACTAAACCCATGTAAGTGAAGCTGCATCGGCCGCGCTACCCAACTCATATGCCCGCCACCACTGATAAGCCGCTCCCTTAAGCTAGAACGTAGTAAAATCAACCCCACTCCTCTCAACAATACCCATAGTGCAGATAATGCGATGGCACTCCTCTATAAAACCCCGTGCGCTCTCTAAAGCCAAACCACTGAATGTAGGAGAGTCATATTTCTTGAAGCTTGTAAGCCTAAGCTGCTCTTCCTCAGATGCTGCTACCCTGAACATGGGCTGAACTGGAACCACAGGCTGTGTCACCATGACACCTGGGACCTGACCAACGTGAACTCGCTGCTTTGGAGTGTGGGCGGCGGTAGTCTGAGTCCCTCCCCTGGTCTATGAAGTAGCTGATGCAACCGGAATCAACCCGAAGTAGCTGATGCAACCGGAATCAACCCCGCCTGAGCTAGTGTGCCGAACATGCTCAGGAATTATGCTAAAGTCTCCAGAAGTCCGGGGGTAACAGCAGGTGCCACCGGTACCTGCCCCCCCTCTCCTCGAGCTACTGGAGGCTCCTCAACTGCTGCTCTAGTAGGTGCTCTAGTTACGACACGTACTCCTCGTCGGCCTCTGCCTCTAGCGACACCTGCTCCGGGAGCAGCGCCATCAATAACTGCAGCTCGTGTCCTCACCATCTATGAGAGAATGGAATGATAAAAGTTCGAAATCCGAGATCAATAAGCTCGTACGATAGGAATGAAAGAAGTGAGATTGTCCTAATAGTTCTGTAGCCTCTCAAAGATAAGTGTAGATATCTCCGTACCGATCCACAAGACTCTACTAAACTCGCTTATGACTCGTAGCACCTATGAACCTAGAGCTCTGATAACAACTTGTCACGACCCAATTTCCCCTCCGTTGGGTATCGTGATGGAACCTAGTCTTAGGGAATAGTTAAGCCTAACATTTATCGAATATCATCAATAATAAAGAAGGTCTAACATTCTAGATATAGAAATCTTTACAGAATTTACAAATTTCCAAAAATCGGTAGTACAAGTCATAAGCTCTACAGAGTTTACTACAATTTCTAAATACAACTGTTTGGAAATAAGTAAAACAGTGTGAATACAAAAGAAATAAATAGGAAGGTGACTCCGAAGCCTGCGAACGTAGCAACAGGTTTACCTTGAGTCTCCACAGCAATGATCCGCACATCTACTAACGAGCAAAAATCTGGATCTGTACAAAAATGTATAGAAAGTGTAGTATGAGCACACCGCGGCGGTGCCCAGTAAGTATCAAGACTAACCTCGATGGAGTAGTGACGAGGAACAGTCAGGACACCTATTGGTATAATAAACTGAACAAGTATAAGTATAGGAACAACAGAACATGATATCTATATAAAGACTACGCGATATGGCTAACAATACAGTAAATGCAATAAGAACGGAAACAACCAGTATTAGCGGAATATCATAATAATGACACAGTACAGTAAACAGAACACAACCTAAATCTGAAATCACAGATACAACAAGGACAATAATAACTCAGCAACTATGACAGTTTTCACATCAGGTTTTAGTCAACAACTCCACGAAGGTACCGAACCTTGGGCAAATACACAATCACAGTTCTCAAACCTGATCCCTATCACTTGGCATCATGTGCCCTCATTACACCTCATAATCATGCTACAGCTCACGTGCCAAATAGAGTCACTCTCAAATAGAAGGTAAGTAAACAAGGGTATGCATCTATACTCAACAATATCAAGGAAACCTCTTGTCCAATAAGGGTGCTTAGCTATGTGTATGCTTGTGCAAGTGCCCTAACATAGTTCATACCAGCTAGTAAGTATAAGGAAAAGAACGGACAACACGTACTGGTATATATATATATATATATATATATATATATATATATATATATATATATATATAATAAACTAGGACAGAATGAAGTATTGCCGTAAAACTAAGTACTGAAATTTAACAAGAACAGAATCATAGAAAGTCAACAGCTCAGTACACAGTGATAACAACAGGGGACCTACCAGGATACCGTCCCGTAGTCCCAAACGTAAATGTACAGGGGGATCTCCCGGAATACCATTTCGTAGTCCCAAAGTAAATATGTAGAACAGGGGGGTCTCCCGAAATACCGTTCCGTAGTCTCAAAGTAAATATGCAGGACATGGTATTTACGCGTGTACCCCATGTAAGTAATATAAAACTTTAAAAACTTAATTTAAACATAATTAAACTTTGTATATCAATTATTAAGTGTCATTCAATAGTATTTTTTAGAATTTGATATTGAGTTAAAGAGTGTAATAGTTATGTATGTTGTGATAAGTTATATATAATATACGTATTTAGTAGGATTTATATTTATTTGTATTTGTATTTGGTTCATAAGTTTTTTAGAAGGAGTGTTTAATATACTATTTTATAACCAGAATCAAACATAAATTTTCACAAAAATTCCTCTCTATATTTTTGCTTTTTATCGCTATTAAGAGAATTAAGTTATATAAAATTAATAAATTTTAATTCTATAATCACTTATAAATCCTTAATTAAGAATAAAAAAGATCGAAGGAGTGCCGACCTATATTATATCAGAAATTTAATATTAGAACTTATATAATCTAAAGAAGGTTTTAATGTACAAAATTTAGTTGATTTAAAACTTTTAGTTAATTGCAATGTTAAATGTAACGACCCGACTGGTCGTTTTACCTTCTAGAACCTCGTTCCCCTAAATAAGACTTTCTGTACTTGCTTTAACTGATTTATGACTTGCTGGGATAGTTGGTTCGGGATTTGGAAGAGATTGTGTTGAAATCGGAACACTTAGTTCCTTAAGGTTGGCTTAAAAAGGGTAAGTTTGACTTCGGTCAACATTTTTAGTAAACGGACCCGGACTGACATTTTTGACGGTCTCGGAGGTTCCGTAGGAAAATATGGGACCTGGGCATATACCCGAAATCGAATTCCGAAGTCCCTAGCCCGAGTAACTGAAATTCTAAGGATTTAAAGAATTTAACAATGTTTGATCATGTTGGTATCGGGCTCATATGTTGGTTCTGGAGCCCGGTACAGGCCCAATATAATATTTAAGTCTTGTCTGTAAAATTTGGTGAGAAACGGGACTGATTTGACGTGATTCGGACGTCCGGTTGTAAAAATAGGAATTTGAGTGTTCTTAAGGATTTCATGCATTTTTGGAGTTGAATTCGTAGTTTTAAATGTTATTTCGGCGATTTGATCGCTCAAGCAAGTTTGTACAAGGTTGTTGGACTTGTGTGGGTGTTTGGAGTGGAGCCCCGAGGGCTCGGGTGAGTTTCGGGCATGGGTTGGGGGTGAAAAACACCCCAGTTTTCTGGTGTTTCTGTGAAATGTTGCAGGTCTCGCAAATGCGAGGAAATGTTCGCAATTGCGAACCTTGCATTTGCGAGGAAACAATCGCATTTGCGATGAAGTCGAGCGGTGGGCAGTCGTCGCATTTGCGACAATTTCTTCGCAATTGCGAACCCAGCATGGTCCGCATTTGCGACCCCAGGATCGCATTAGCGATCAAAGCAGGAGGAGGGCCAGTTCGCAATTGCGAAGTTTTTGTCGCAATTGCGACTTCACATTTGTGAACCTGATGTCGCAAATGCGACATCAGAGGCCTGACACAGCTTTTAAAAATGGGACTTAGGCCATTTATATCATTTTATCTCAACACTTAGGCGATTTGGGAGCTTTCAAAGAGGGGATTTCAACCTAGCATTGTAAGGTAAGTATTTCAACTTAATGTGAGTTTAATACTTGGGTTTTGGGTAGATTAACACACAAAAATTAGTAAAAATTCATGGAATTTGAGTAAAACCTAGGGTTTTGATAAAAATAAGATTTAACCATAAAATTTGTTATGGAATAAAGTAGAAATTATATATTATTGATCCTTAGGATATGGGCAATAACTTTCTTCAAAAAATTTCGGAATCCGGGCACGTGGGCCCGGGGTCGAATTTTAGGAATCTTGTAATTTGGGTTGAGGAATCACCCTAGGGGTTGGGATATGAACCTTTAAGCCTATGTTGATTGGTTTCTACGCTATTTGGATAGTTTTGAAGTGTTTGGCACTAAATTGAAGGTTGGGCTTAAGCTTGGTCCAGAAAGTATGCTTTGGAGCGAGGTGAGTCTCCTTTCTAACCTCGTAAGAGGGAATTGCCCCCTTAGGTGAGCTAATTAATCACGTGTTGCTAATTTTGGGGGCTACGTACGCACGAGGTGACGAGAGTCCGTGCGTAGCTACTATTATGTTAATTGTCCGGGTAGTTTAGGACCCGTATCATGCTATATTTGCAAATTTCTATATCCTTTCATGTTAATGAGATCACTTAGGACCTTTTAGGGGTTGGAAATAAAGGTATGAGAACGCATGCACTCACTTGGCAACTTGTGTGAACTTATTTGACTATGATTGTGCCTTATGTGCCCTTTTGATGATGATTAATATTTGTGGAGCGGGCCGATCGCCTCGGTAGTAATATATGCATCTATGGTTCGTGCCATTCGACCCTCTGGCAGTGCACATTTCTTTTTATGTTGGATCGGGCCGTACGACCTCGCCATAATGTGCGCATGATGTTTATGTGAATTCTTATTCATGATTTGCCTTGCTGCATGCCCTAAAATGTAAATGGCTAACTGTGATATTATCTAGGAAATGACCGATCTCTTCTTGCTATGAATTGTCATTTATTTGTGATATCCATGCTTAGTATAACACTTCTTTTTTTTTTAATTTATATATTGATTGACCCTAGTAAGTGTCAAGTCGACCTCTCGTCTCTACTTCTTCGAGATTAGACGAGATACTTACTGGTACATATTATTTATCTCATACTACGCTTCTGTACTTAATTGTACAGGATCTGAGGCAGGTACATCTGATTACCAGTCTGGTGCGCATTCTTGATCGTAGTCCGAGATTCCACGGTGAGCTGCTCCTTCCCTATGCCGTTCAGTAGCGTGTTGGAGTCTCTCTGTACTTTTGGTTGTCTATTCTAGTTCAGACAGTAGGAAAGATTCATTCTTTTGTGTATTCTACTAGATGCCCGCATACTTGTGACACCAGGTCTTGACACACACATTGGTAGACTATTCTTTTGGGATTGTATAATTATTAATTTACGTTGCAAATTTTCACCTGTTTCAAATTCGAATTAAGAAAATTGTTGTGACTGTTTTAGTAGGTAAAATCTGAACTCACTAGTATTTCCGCGTTGGCTTGCCCGACAACGGTGTTGGGCACCATCGCGACCTGTAGTGAAATTGGATCGTGGCATTAAATTTTTTTAAAAAATCATAGAAACACAGTATAAGGGAGAAGGAATTTAAAGTAAAATCTAAGTAAAAATAAGAGAGATATTCAAAACCAGATGAGAAGTATTCATTAAATATTAGGAGTAAAAGATAATACATTTATAATGACTAATAGAGAAAACATACTTTTATTTATAATATCTCAATTTCAATTACTATTATTTATTAGGTACTCATTTTCATACAAAATTCTTTACATAAAATATTTGATCAATTTATTCTTTATCATGGATTCTGGATAACGATAGTTCGAAAAATAAAGAAGAAAAAATTATATACGACCTATATTAAACGAGATCAATGTCAAATTCAATTTTGATTCTTTCAACCCATATTTACCGTTCAGATTCCACACTATAAAGAAAGTATAGATTATCGGAGGTTTCATAGGTTAGATTTTATATTACTTAATTAATATGCTTTATCTTATATGTAGCTTTATAAGATAACATTCCAATTCATATTTAAGTCCTAAATATTAGTATTTCCTATATAATAGTTCAAGAAATTATGATAGAGAAGGCGCTTGGGAAATGGGAAGCAGGTTAGGGTCGTCATTTCTTACCACGGGATGCCCGTCTGCATCTGTTCATGTTAACATCTGGAAACGAGATCAATTTGTGGAAATTCGTAGAAGCAAACCCTAACTCTCAGATGTGATATGAAGAACAGTAGAGAGAAAATTATCTGATCAATTTTATTGATGTAATGAAAATGAAAATACACACGTGTGAAGTAAAGTTCCTAACTATATATCCAAAATATATATTTACAGCTGGGCCGGGTCATAAATAAGAAAACCATCAACTAGGCTGATTGGGCCGCTCTCTGTTACTAGGCTGGCCCAAACTAACTTGAGGTTCCCCCCCTCCCCCCCCCCCAAGCCTGAAAAGGGAGGCCATTCCAAGCTTGGATATAAAGAGTTGTTGTTGAGCACCTAGCAAAGACTTGGTAAAAATATTAGCCAACTGAGAGGAGGTAGAGATGGAATGGAGCTCAATAAGGCTAGAAGTCAAAGCACTGCGCACAAAATGATAGTCCACCTCGATATGCTTGGTACGCTCATGAAATACTGGATTTCTAGCAATATGCACAGCTGCCTGATTGTACACAAAACACGTCCACACGGGGGTGAGAGCAGAAACCCCCAAGCTCAGCAAGCAGCCGGAGAATCCAAGTAATCTCAGCAACAAGCAACCTCAAGGTCCTATACTCGGCCTCAGCAAAAGACAAAGCAATAGTAGGTTGTTTCTTAGACTTCCAAGAGACAGGACAGCCACCAAGAAACAAAATAAAACCACTAACTGACCTCCTCGAATCAGCACAACTCGCCCAATCAGAGTCACAATAACCTTTGAGAAATGAAGAACTAGCAGAAAATAATAACCCCAAAATGCTAGTACCAAACAACTATCTCAATACATGTAAAAAAGCATTCAAATGGGGAACTCTAGGGGCAGACATGAATTGGCTTAAATTTTGGAATGTAAATGACAAATCAGGCCTAGTGTGTTGAAGATAATTCAGCATACCCACAAGCATCCTATAAAGAGATGGATCAGGCAGAAGGTCACCAAGCTCAGCAGACAATTTAACATGAGGGTCAAGAGGAGCCACCACTGAAGAGACATCAGAACAATGGAACTCAGATAGGAGATCCATGATAAACTTATGTTCACAAACCAGGAAACCAGTAGGCTGCCTAGTGATCTCCAGTCCAAGAAAATAATGAAGCTCACCAAGATCTTTGATCTTGAATTCAGCATCCAGAAATTGCTTAGGGGTGGTGATCTCAGACAGATTATCTCCAGCAACAAGAATATCATCAACATACACAACCAACAACAGTTAAAGAAACATCAACCAACTTAGTAAATAAAGAGTAATCATTCAGGCAAGCATGAAAACCTCTAGATTGCAATGCTGAAGATAACTTGGCATACCATTGTCGAGATGCTTGCCTAAGTCCATAAAGGGACTTGTTCAACCTGCAAGCTAGAGTAGTGGAGGAAGAGGAAACATATTGGACAGAAATACCTTGAGGAATCTTCATGAACACCTCTTCATCTAAGTCCCCATGTAAAAAGGCATTATTTGCATCTAACTGAAAAACAGTCCAATTTCTTTTAATAGCTACAGATAACAGACATCTGATTGTTGTTAATTTGACCACAGGGGAAAATTTTTCCATAAAATCAATACCCTCATGTTGATTGTCCCCTCTAATGACTAATCGAGCCTTGTACCTCTCAACTGACCCATCAGCCTTCTGTTTAATCTTATATACCCACTTACAAGGGATGACTTCCTTCCAGGAGGAAGAGGCACTATTTCCCAAGTGTTATTAGCTTCTAGGGCTTGGAACTCTTTCAATATGGCATCCTGCCAAGCAGGATGATCTACAGCTTGATGATAGAACTGAGGTTCTAGCAAACAAGCCTCATCAGATAAAGAAGAAGGTTCAGACTTAGAAACATTGGTGCATACATAATCCTTCAAATAAGCAGGAGTTTGATGTAGTCTCTGTGACCTCCTTAGAGGAGGAGTAGAATCAGAAGAATATGAAGAAGGAAAGAGGCTAAAGAGGGAGTAGGATCAGGAGGAGCTACAAGAGGAGGAGAAACTGGGGAAGCAGAGAAAGAAGGGGGAAATAAATAAGAAGAAGAAGATGATGATGATGATGATGATGAAATAGAGAATGGAAAGATATGCTCATGAAAAACTACATCTCTAGAATGAAAGATGACTAAGGAGGAAAGATTCAGTAGTTTGTAGGCTTTCTTTCCAGGACTATAACCAAGAAAAATAGAAGAGATGGTTCTGCATTTAAATTTGTCTCTATAAGGTTTTGGCACAGCAGCAAAAGCTAAGCATCCAAATGTTCTGAGATGAGTGAAAGAAGGAGAAGTACCATACAATAGCTGAAAAGGTGACTTATTTTGTAGCAATGGGATGGAAATCTATTTATTAGATATGTAGCAGTCAAAACACATTCACCCCAATACTTGACAGGCAATTTAGATTGGAAAAGAAGAGCCCTTGCAATTTCTAATAAATGTTTATGTTTTCTTTCTACAACACCATTTTGCTGAGGTGTATGTGGATAGGAAGTTTGGTGGAGAATCCCCTGAGTAGAAAAGAAAGAAATTCCCTCAGAACTGGAACCCAATTCAAAAGCATTGCCAAACCTAATGACTTTAACAAGACAACCAAATTGGGTTTGAATCATAAGGATAAAAGATTTAAGTATAGTAAGAGCATTTGCTTTAGATGATAACAAATGAGTCCATGTTGCCCCTGGTAAAATCATCCACAAAGGTAATGAAATATTTATATCCATTATAGGTTTGAGTCTGATAGGGTCCCCAAAGATCAACATGAACTAGCTGAAATGGAGTGGAAGAGTGAATGGTGCTTTCAGGACAATGGAACTCAGATAGGAGATACATGATAAACTTGTGTTGACAAACCAGGAAACTTGTAGGCTGCCTAGTGATCTCCAGTCCAAGAAAATAATGAAGCTCACCAAGATCTTTGATCTTGAATTCAGCATCCAGAAATTGCTTAAGGGTGGTGATCTCAGACAAAT
Organism: Nicotiana attenuata; assembly: GCF_001879085.1. NCBI lineage: Eukaryota > Viridiplantae > Streptophyta > Magnoliopsida > Solanales > Solanaceae > Nicotiana > Nicotiana attenuata. Next base: position 153,236 of record NW_017671490.1, read on the forward strand.
TATCTCCAGCAACAAGAATATCATCAACATACACAACAACAACAGTTAAAGAACCATCAACCAACTTAGTAAATAAAGAGTAATCATTCAGGCAAGCATGAAAACCTCTAGATTGTAATGCTGAAGATAACTTAGCATACCATTGTCGAGATGATTGCCTAAGTCCATAAAGGGACTTGTTCAACCTGCAAGCTAGAGTAGTGGAGGAAGAGGAAAAATATTGGACAGAAAGACCTTGAGGAATCTTCATGAACACCTCTTCATCTAAGTCCCCATGCAAAAAGGCATTATTTACATCTAACTGAAAAACAATCCAATTTCTTTTATTAGCTATAGATAAAAGACATCTGATTGTTTTTAATTTGACCACAGGGGAAAAAATTTCAGTAAAATCAATACCCTCATGTTGATTGTCCCCTCTAATGACTAATCGAGCCTTGTACCTCTCAACTGACCCATCAGCCTTCTGTTTAATCTTATATACCCACTTACAAGGGATGACTTTCTTCCCAGGAGGAAGAGGCACTATTTCCCAAGTGTTATTAGCTTCTAGGGCTTGGAACTCTTTCAATATGGCATCCTGCCAAGCAGGATGGCCTACAACTTGATGATAGAACTGAGGTTCTAGCAAACAAGCCTCATCAGATACAGAAGAAGGTTCAGACTTAGTAACACTGGTGCATACATAATCATTCAAATAAGCAGGAGTTTGATGTGGTCTTTGTGACCTCCTTAGAGGAGGAGTAAAATCAGAAGAAGATGAAGAAGGAAAAGAGGCTGAAGAGGGAGTAGGATCAGGAGGAACTACAGGAGGAGGAGAAACTGGGGAAGCAGAGAAAGAAGAGGGAAATAAATAAGAAGAAGAAGATAAAGATGAAATAGAGAATTGAAAGATATGCTCATGAAAAACTACATCTCTAGAATGAAAGATGACTAAGGAGGAAAGATTCAGTAGTTTGTAGGCTTTCTTTCCAGGACTATAACCAAGAAAAATAGAAGAGATGGTTCTGGATTTAAATTTGTCTCTATAAGGTTTTGGCACAGCAACAAAAGCTAAGCATCAAAATGTTCTGAGATGAGTGAAAGAAGGAGAAGTACCATACAATAGTTGAAAAGGTGACTTATTTTGTAGCAATGGGGAAGGAAATCTGTTTATTAGATATGTAGCAGTCAAAACACATTCATCCCAATACTTGACAGGCAATTTAGATTGGAAAAGAAGAGCCCTTGCAGTTTCTAATAAATGTTTATGTTTTCTTTCTACAACACCATTTTGCTGAGGTGTATGTGGACAGGAAGTTTGGTAGAGAATCCCCTGCGTAGAAAAGAAAGAAATTCCCTCGGAACTGGAACCCAATTCAAAAGCATTGTCAAACCTAATAACTTTAACAGGACAACCAAATTGGGTTTGAATCATAAGGACAAAAGATTTAAGTATAGTAAGAGCATTTGCTTAGATGATAACAAATGAGTCCATGTTGCCCTGGTAAAATCATCCACAAAGGTAATGAAATTTTTATATCCATTATAGGTTTGAGTGTAATAGGGTCCCCGAAGATCAACATGAACTAGCTGAAATGGAGTGGAAGAGTGAATGGTGCTTTCAGGACAATGGAACTCAGATAGGAGATCCATGATAAACTTGTGTTGACAAACCAGGAAACCAGTAGGCTGCCTAGTGATCTCTAGTCCAAGAAAATAATGAAGCTCACCAAGATCTTTGACCTTGAATTCAGCATCCAGAAATTGCTTAAGGGTGGTGATCTCAGATAGATTATCTCCAGCAACAAGAATATCATCAACATACACAAAAACAACAGTTAAAGAACCATCAACCAACTTAGTCAATAAAGAGTAATCATTCAGGCAAGCATGAAAACCTCTAGATTGCAATGCTGAAGATAACTTGGCATACCATTGTCGAGATGCTTGCCTAAGTCCATAAAGGGACTTGTTCAACCTGCAAGCTAGAGCAGTGGAGGAAGAGGAAACATATTAGACAGAAATACCTTGAGGAATCTTCATGAACACCTCTTCATCTAAGTCCCCATGTAAAAAGGCATTATTTACATCTAACTGAAAAACAATCCAATTTCTTTTAATAGCTACAGATAACAGACATCTGATTGTTGTTAATTTGACCACAGGGGGAAAAAATTTCAGTAAAATCACTACCCTCCTGTTGATTGTCCCCTCTAATGACTAATCGAGCCTTGTACCTCTCAACTGACCCATCAGCCTTCTGTTTAATCTTATATACCCACTTACAAGGGATGACTTTCTTCCCAGGAGAAAGAGGCACTATCTCCCAAGTGTTATTAGCTTCTAGGGCTTGAAACTCTTTCAATATGGCATCCTGCCAAGCAGGGGGGCCTACAGCTTGATGATAGAACTGAGGTTCTAGCAAACAAGCCTCATCAGATAAAGAAGAAGGTTCAGACTTAGAAACACTGGTGCATACATAATCCTTCAAAAAAGCAGGAGTTTGATGTGGTCTCTGTGACCTCCTTAGAGGAGGAGTAGAATTAGAAGAAGATGAAGAAGGAAAAGAGGCTGAAGAGGGAGTAGGATCAGGAGGAACTACATGAGGAGGAGAAACTGGGGAAGCAGAGAAAGAAGGGGGAAATAAGTGAGAAGAAGAAGATGAAGATGAAATGGAGAATGGAAAGATATGCTCATGAAAAACTACATCTCTAGAATGAAAGATGACTAAGGAGGAAAGATTCAGTAGTTTGTAGGCTTTCTTTCCAGGACTATAACCAAGAAAAATAGAAGAGATGGTTCTGGATTTAAATTTGTCTCTATAAGGTTTTGGCATAGCAGCAAAAGCTAAGCATCCAAATGTTCTGAGATGAGTGAAAGAAGGAGAAGTACCATACAATAGCTGAAAAGGTGACTTATTTTGTAGCAATGGGGAAGGAAATCTGTTTATTAGATATGTAGCAGTCAAAACACATTCACCCCAATACTTGACAGGCAATTTAGATTGGAAAAGAAGAGCCCTTGCAGTTTCTAATAAATGTTTATGTTTTCTTTCTACAACACCATTTTGCTGAGGTGTATGTGGATAGGAAGTTTGGTGGAGAATCCCCTGAGTAGAAAAGAAAGAAATTCCCTCAGAACTGGAACCCAATTCAAAAGCATTGTCAAACCTAATGACTTTAACAGGACAACCGAATTGGGTTTGAATCATAAGGACAAAAGATTTAAGTATAGTAAGAGCATTTGCTTTAGATGATAACAAATGAGTCCATGTTGCCCTGGTAAAATCATCCACAAAGGTAATGAAATATTTATATCCTTTATAGGTTTGAGTGTGATAGGGTCCCCAAAGATCAACATGAACTAGCTGAAATGGAATGGAATAGTGAATGGTGCTTTCAGGAAATGGTAGTCTTTGTTGCCTAGCCATGGGACAAATAGCGCACAAGAAGGACTGTTTCTTAGGTAGTTTATCAGATAGAAAAGGGATATTTTTCATTTTAGAAAAAGGTACATGACCCAACCCCAAATGCCAAATATGATCAAAAGACAATGTAAAAGGTAAAGTATGAACAGTATTATCAGGTAATGAAATAGACTCAAAATTGAAATCAGAACCGCTCTTATTAGAATCATCAAGGATGGCAATTATAGTATTTACAAATACAGAATCACATGAATCAATGGGAGAAAGAGTATCTGAATGTAGAAGGATTAACCCTTTCTGAAGTCTACCAAGAACCAGTGGCTTCTTCAGAAAAGGGCCCTACAACAAGATACAAGAAGTAGGTGAACCAGTGGCTTCTTCAGAAAAGGGCCCTGCAACAAGATACAAGAAGTAGGTGTGAACAATGCATAACTAGTTAGGTGTAATAGCAATTCAGACAAAGAAATCAGATTATCATGAAAGGAAGGAACAAAAAGTACATTAGGAAGAGAAATATCAGAGGATAAAGAAAGTGTTCCAGTACAAGTTACTTTAACCTTGTAACCATTGGGAAGAGTTACAAGATAAGGAAAGTGAGAGGTTTGATATCTCTAAGAATTGATTTATAAGGTGTCATATGATTAGTAGCACCAGAGTCTATAATCCAAACACTACTCTCTATATTAGAGACATTGCAAGCAAGAATACCATCAAAACTAGTAGTAGTAGAGTTTATCATACTTGCAAAATTAACAGACCCTGTAGCAAAGTCTTGAGTAGCAGAGGAGATCTTAGATTGTTGGATAAGAGAAATGAGTTGGTCGTATTGTTCCTTAGTCAACATATGGCCTCCAACATCAGTCTGAAGCACTTTAGAACCATCTGTTCCAGAATTCTTAGAATGCCCTGCCACTTGAGAGTCACAAACTTGAGCACATGCAACATTTCTCTTTAGTCTGATTCCAGAACCAGGTGGGTAACCATGTAGTTTATAGCACTTCTCAATGGAATGACCAGGCTTTTTACAATACTTGCAAATCAAGCTAGAATTAAATTTCCTAGAAGGATCAAAATTGACTCGCTGATTGTATGGTTTTTGAGCTCCAGTAGAAATTTGTTTCTGAACTGCAGTACTAAAAGATGCAGACTCTGAATTGAAAGAGGGAATTGAAATTTTAGCATCTGCCTGCTCTCATATTCAATCAGAATTGCATATACAGTATCTATATCTGGAAGAGGCTTCATCATCAAAATATTTCTTCTCACATTAGAGTAGTTCTCATTTAAACCCATTAGAAATTGGTAGACTTTTTGGTCTTCTTCTATCTTCTGAAAGGCTTCTTTGCACCCACATACACAAGGAGGATAGGATATAGAGAATGCTGGCTCATCCCAGAGTTTCTTAATCCTATTAAAATAAGATGCTATGTTGGAAGATCCTTGAGAGATGGAAGAGATTTCCTTGCGTATCTGAAACATGTTACTCCCATTTGGCTTTCCATAACACTGCTCTATTTCCTTTCATAAATTTTCAACTGATTCTGTGTACATAACGCTCCCTCTAATTTCCATGTCCAAACTATTCAGAATTCAAGCAGTGACCATGTCATTACATCTACACCAAGGCTCATGCAAAGGAGAATTTGCACTAGGTTTAGGAATCATTCCATTAATCAATCCTAGCTTGTTCTTACATGAGAGGCCTATCAACATTCCTCTACGCCAACTCCTATAACCCAAACCATTGAATGTAGTAGCAACAATAACAGTTCCAGGAGAATCGGACGGATACAAATATAGTGGGTGCGAAGGTTCCACAGTAGAAGCAGTGGACTCAAATGATGTAGATGATGCACTTATATTCGAAATATCGCTAGTAGTACTCATCGTAATTGTTGAAAAATTAGGGTTTTAGAAAATTTTGAAAGCTAGAAACAATTAATCGCAATCAACCAAGTAGAGAGGAAATAATAGTACCGAATTCCTCAGCACCACAGAAAAAGAAGAGATCCAAGCTAAATTCACCGTGAAAAACAAAAATTGGAGCTCTGATGCAATCTTCACCGGAAAAACAGAACGTGGAGAATCTGACCCCAAGGGTACTATCGGACGAACCGTAGTGTTGTAATCTATCAAGTTCTGAGCTCTGATACCATGTTAACATCTGGAAACGAGATCAATTTGTGGAATTTTGTAGAAGCAAACCCTAACTCTCAGATGTGATATGAAGAACAGTAGAGAGAAAATTATCTGATCAATTTTATTGGTGTAATGAAAATAAAAATACACACGTGTGAAGTAAAGTTCCTAACTATATATCCAAAATATATATTTACAGCTGGGTCGGGTCATAAATAAGAAAACCATCACCTAGGCTGATTGGGTCGGTCTCTATTACTAGGCTGGCTCAAACTAACTTGAGGTCCAACAGTTCATCCACTTTCTTTCTCCTCTTTTGATCTCAAGTTTACCGATTTTGCTGCTACTTCCGGCATCACCGGTTAATGGAAGCTCTTTATACTTATTTGGTAATTATTTGGGTCCTTCTTTGGTTTGATTTTGTTTCCCTTATTATCCTCTGAATGAATACGTCTTTTATGATTTCTGTAATTTGTAGTTTTTATTGGAGTGATTTTCTATTTAGTGTATATGGCGTAGTCACATAGAAAAGGAAAAACTGAGCTGTCTTGATTCTTTTTCTTTTTCTGGTTGGAAAAAGGAACATAGGAGGTGTGAGAAAAAGAGAGCTTTTGGATTTTCAATTCAGTAACTTCTAGGGTGAATTAGCCAGAACTTCCATTCGGTCTACTTGTTACAATAGTGAAGCGTGTTACAGTGTTCAATGATTTCATTTATATACATATAAATTGATAGATATATATTATATTATATTTTCTTATTTTATGGATACTTTTTGCCAACGACTAATCACTTTGTGTTAATGTTTCTGAATAAAGCTCTTACCACATTTGAATAATTCCCCCTTCTAAAATGGTTTATGGAGGGTGAAAAGTGAAAATCAAAATACATAGTGAGGCAAATACGACTTCTTAAATAGATTAGGGGCTTCCGAGTTTACCATATTTTTCTTTTCTTCTCTTAACACAGCCATCAACGTTTCTACCGGCGAATTCAGCAAACCTTTCAGATGAGTTCAGAAAAGCAACCACGACGACTATCATGCGCCCCTTACTTTGATGCCCTCTGGTTCTGCTACTGTATGTTGCCTTTCCCCTTAGATTTATTCATTTGTTCCCAAGCTCTAATCTTTATTTGTGTGGCTTGAGTTGTATCTTTGTTTGCATCAATCTTTTGCTTGATTTATATATTTTCACAGTATTTAATTGCTTTTATTCTTAATCTAATCATTCATTTCTTATCTCATAGCTAAAATAAGCTTAGGGTGCAGGGGTTTCTGTTAAAGGTATCAAAATCCTCTTAATCATGACTTAATAATAGTAACCAAATTGGGGAAGTTTGGAGAACCTAATTGTTAGGTATCACAATAGTTTTATCCCTTTGGTATCAATTTTCATGTCGGGATTCAATTAGTCGTTAACATTGTTTCGAGATGCCAATATCCACAAATAGGATCTCACCATTTTGTTATTTTAGATGACGAAAGGAGTAAGAGGTTGGATAGATGACCAAACAATTACAGAATTTCATTCAATTATCTTTTCCGTTAAAAGGATTACTGTTTGTAACACGTGAATGCCTTAAATAAGTATTTAGTGAATGATCAAACAAATGGTAGACCGAGGAGGCTGGTGAATTGTTTATATAAATTAGTTAGTAGCACGATACTAGTAAAATAGAGACTGCTCTTGGGGTTGTCAGAAGAGAGCTTTGCAAGCTCAAGTTCTTCAAGGATATAGACTGCTGTTTAGCTGAGCGGGGCTTCAAAACACAAGTCAAACACAAGTCATGCGCTCATCCTTGCCTTTAGTAGCATTAGCCAATCCGCTGCAACTGAGGTGAACTATTGAACGACAGTATCATAGACTACTGGTAACTCGCTTTATCTGAAGTGATGCGAGTCTTGCTCTGTGATTTCTGATGACACTGATGATATTGTTTGCTACTATTTTCAGTTTTCACCCCTGGCCACCCCTTTTCTCTTTGTTCTTCTTCCATCCTTATTAAGGAAGGAAATCCCTGGAATCTTCTAAACTCTAGATTCCGAGTAGAAGGTTCACCACCATACCTTCTGTTATGTTGCTGTTGCTATCTAGATGAATTTATCAATAGCCCAAAAGGAATGAAACCAAAGTTGATATCACTGGGATTGATACGAGATCTGTTTGTCTGTTCTTACGTGCAATTTCTTCATTGAGAATTTCTTAGGCTGATGTAAAATTATTTTATGGCAGCTCCAGTCCATCAGATGCAGCAGTACTATAGAGTTGGTGTCCTTGATAATTGTAGTCAGAAGTGGAGTGCTCTTTTTGATTGTCTGACTTTAAAAACCAAAAGGTCTTCTGAAGTGGAGGTACAGTGCTCTCTTGCATCATAGTCTGGATTATTTCACGATGTTCTTTTTTTCTTCTGACTTATTCAAATATGCTAATAGAGTAAATTTTACAAGTTAATAATAAACCTTGTGTTGCTTGTAAAATTACTTAAAGTCATAGATTTGGAGTTATTTTGGACATCATTGTTCACTTACTCGTAAGCTATGGTTGGTGGCTATGGAGCAGTTTTTTTCTTGGTGTACCATGATTTTCTCCAGCTGAACTAAAATCCAAATTTTGGGTGGCTTCTCCCCAGTTTGTCCGTTTTTATTTTTCAGTTAACTTGTTTCAACTTTAATCTGCTGCTTGTGTATTGAATACTTTATTTCCCTTTTCCGCCACCGTCTTGTTGAGCTATTCTTTTAGACCAGTAAGGAGGCTTGACTCAGAGCATGATGTATCCGAATTGATATATAGCTAGCATAGAGATCATCAGATAAGGTTTACAAACTGAAATATAACCCGAATAGTTATTAATGTTATCTTTGAGATGGGTGGTACCAATCTTAGATGTCTAGAAGTCTAGATTCATACAGGATATGCTACAAGGTTGCAAGGTTCCTCTCCTGATTATGCTGATTTTTATTCAATATTTTATTCGTCATAGGTTTTCTACAATGTAGCACAACACTCGCCTGAACTATGTTTTCTATTGTGGCATCAATCAAAGTGATCTAATAAGCAATATCTGCTTGTTGCTTGACATTCTGAATTTCTGATAGAACTCAAAACGACAAAACCAAAAACCAAAATAAAATTGATATGGAAAGAAACGAATATGTGGAGAAGGCACATTGATGTTTTTCTCGAGTTATGCCTGTCACCCTTTTTGAAAGGGCATGTGGCGTGTATAGTTGGTGAGTTTTGAATCGTCCAGTAATACTTACTGTATGATAGCAAGCATATGAGAAGCTGTTTCTTCACTAACCACCATAGATGTCCGTTTCTCCTTGCTAAAGAGGGATAAAATAGGAGAAGAGATGATAGCATGATTTGATCTTTGGAAGTACAGGTTTTACTCTGATCCTTGACCAATTAGATAACCCCTGGCGTTGACAGCTATCAATTATGGGACTATATTTTTTGATTTCAAGCTTTTGCTTCTGGAGTTACCTGTCATTTCTTGAATGACATTTTGAACCTTTTTCTTGATAAGTAAATATCATTTTATTTATTTAACAGCACTAAGTTGGTGCCAGGTATGTACATAGTATAAACATCGAGATCGAGAGGGAGGCCGGGAGAGGGGTCAGGGGAGGGAGGACTGGCGGGCTGCTGGGATGTTTCTCCTGAATTACATTTTCAAAAAGAATGAAAGGGTTCGGAGACAAGGGTCAAACCTTTTAATTTTAGGTCTCAATTCAAACATCGATTTCTATAGTTTTAAAATAAAATTTAGATAATTAGAAACTAGTTAAAAAGTACTCTAAATTGCAACTTTTATATTTAAAAAGTATTTGAGTGATGTATCAAAAAGTTGTAGTAAAAAAAAGGCTGTTTAATTCCCCTAATAGTAATAGTATTATATAAAGCGGAAAATAGGGAGTACTGTTCTTTATATCACAGCAACAAGTGTGTGCTAGCTATATACAGTGAGGAAGCTCAATTCCTTATTGAGGTTGGGAATTGATAAAGTCAAATGAAGATTCTTTTATGAACATTGTTCATTGTACAGCAAAACAACCAAAAGATACAAGCATATGTATTTGAAACTGCTTTATGTTCAAAGGACTGCTTGGTTCTCTTCTTCCAAACAACCCAAAAAATTACTTGCGTAAATACTGTCCTGTATGCTTCAACTTTCCTTGTTTCATTTGCTCCCTGACACTCTGTTCCTACCTGTCTAGATACTATTGGCTGTCTTTGGCATTGTCAATTTCAAAGGTTTAGAAATAGGTTTCACAATTGACTAGCAATCTGGCAACGCAAAATAGATGGTCTGTGTCTTCCATCTTCTTTCTGCACATATAACATCTGTTGCCTAGAAGATTACCTCCCCTTTGCGGATTTGACTGAAGCTAACTTAGTCCAAGATCAGTAATTCCTCCCTGCCTCCTCTCCTCTCTTCCGTTTTGACTTGGGAAAATTCATAGAAGCTGTAAATTGATGAGCATTCTAATTTCTAACATGTGGAGAATTCATATAGGGTAAGCTGGTGAAAACTTTCTTCTTCATGAGTTGTCACTACAAATGTACGTGGTGATGCTGCAGACATTTAACCTACAAGATTCAATTCTCTAAACTTTTCACTCAAACTTTGTGCATTGGACTCGTAACAAACATTTTCATACTTGTTTGTTTCTCTCTTTGTCTCCTTTTTTTTCCGTCGAGAAATAGTGTAGATTGAAAAATAAAATCAGCATAAAAAATTCGTTATATATGATGTGAGATTTTGAACCAGTATAAAAACAGGAGGCATTAAATAGAGATGAGAAAAAGGTAAGTATAGGATGAGCAATATAACTTCCTTTGTTTAGATGCTTTGGCTGTTGAATCTTAGGCTTCTCCAAATTATCAGCTCTTTGATTAGAAAAATCATATGTCTGGAGAGGAGGTATACTAAGGAGAAACTTCTCAAATGGGGAAGGTCTAGGATACAAGGATTTCTAATGTGCATCTTTCCTTTTTGACTTTATTGTTGTTTTAGGGAAATAAACTCATGTCGGAGGGTAAGGTTGAAAACAATTCTAATATGCTTATATTTGCATTTAATTGTTTGAATTCTGGAGATTGGCAGTAAAGGAGATCTTTGTAATGACATTAAACTAGAGGGTAAGTCTTAGATGTTTCACAAACTATGGGAAGGTTAATTTAGTTTTGCCAAACCAGAGGTGATGCCTCACTTGTTCACCCTTTTTCTTATAGTTCTTTCTTTCTCATCTGAAGTTTGCTTCACGACTCTGGTTTTACATTCTTTGCTTCAGCATGCAGTTGCTGCTATACTAAACTGCCTTTTTGGTATACTCATGTTCAACTTTTTATGTGCTTGCCTTGGGATTAAACAAAGTACTTGCTATTGTAGCATGTTATCCTAGAACTTTCCACTCTCTTGAGAATCTTAAGTGCAATTTACAGTACAGAAAATCTGCTTCTATTTGCAAGTTGGATTGCAATTGGTTGACTGGCTTAGAAGCTCAATTATGTTAGCAAATGACTGAACGAGATACAATAATAAATTACCTTTAGTGGACTCGTCACCTCCGCTTTATTCCCCCGATGCTGAAGTTTTAGCTCATCTTTTCCCTAAACCTTATTCCATCTCTCATTTCGGTTTAAAATTTTTCAGTCGGTGTTTACATGATATCAGGAAATTTGACTTGCATGACATTTGGCTCAGTTATAAAGAATTAAAAAAATTCTGATTAGTTTTTGAGAACCATACTGGAAATCAGTTACTCAAGTGCCATGCTTGTGTTTCGGCAAAAACCAAATCGATCTAGGTCTTCAAAGTCGTCAAAGAAATATAGGTCTTTGATATGTTAAATACTACAAAAAAGCATCTAACTACAGCTCCTAGGTAGTAGGCTTTTGATATCCATGCTAAACATTTATCCTGCATAGTGCAGGACACTTAGTGTGGTTCAAATCTAAGTAGTAACAATTTACGCTCATTGTGCCGCAAATCTGTGTGATAACAATCAAACCCATCCACAGTTGTGAACCTGTTTGATAAATGAATCGGTATTTCATTCGCCAACCACATTCTTGATCGAGGCAGTTATGCTATGGCATTTGCTTCTAAATGGGGTCGTTGAGCTACAAAAGTTATCTTTTTGGTTGGATGCTTTTCTGAAGATGTGATTAGTTGATGCTGAAGCTTTTTTCTAAATTAGTGGATACAAAATTTGTCATGTGGTAATTTAGTTGTACCTCTGCTTGCTTTTCCTACGTATCCTCGTAAAGTAACTACTGCTTCCTGTACTATTTTGTTGGTTTTGTTTGTCATACTCACCATTAGATCTTGTGAAGCAGGAAATTTTAGAAACACGTGAGAAAGCAAAGCCTCACCTGTGGTCATTTCGAACACCAGAAGAAGCCGCGTCTCATTGGAGAGAACTCTTTGACCATCTTGAGGAAGAGTAAAATCCCAAAGGCATACCTTCTCCAGCGATCCCTTATTAGTTGCTAAGACCTTTTCACCAGACATTTGCCCAATTGATAGGAGAAAGATCAAAATTTTCTACTCATTAGAAATAATTCTCTTCCCATTGGTTCATGCTTCAAACATGTTATAGAGTGCATGTTATTATCAAATTAAAGAGTGGGTTTCTGAAGAGAGGCACCAGTTTAGGAATGTTTAGTATAGGAACTTTATGTTGTAAAATTCTCTTTTTTTGTTTTGTTTTTGACAGAGATAGAAGCAGCATGAACGAAATTCCAACTGTGTTAACCGTTGGAGCAAGCTGACTTTCTGATCCGGATGAAAATATTGAGCTTAGCACAACAATATAAAGAGAGAGGACAAAGCATTATTCATCTTTCTTTCTTTGATGTTGTTTTAGTGCCTGTATATGATGCTTCTGCTAAGAAGAGAGGACTCTCACTGTTTGCTGAGTGACAGAAACAAGAAAATGTCAATTCCAATGTCTCCTGGAGGCATCATGACTCGGAACCCAATTTCCCCTAAATGATAATAGAAGGTCCTTGGACATAAACTTGATACCAGATTTCTCATAAATGATGCAACAATGGGAGGTCCTAAGACAGTCATAGTCTTCATGACATGCATGAGGGTTTCTCTATGCTATCCTTGTTTTGAGACATTATGGCTTAGGGGTTAACCCTGGTAACAAAAAGAAGGAATACATAAAACTCAGGGTCCGATACCATGATAACATACTATTTTCATTCGATGGACAGTTCAGGTTGGGTGTCAGTCCTGTCCTACCCAAGCTTTGGGACGTGACAAATTGGTATTAGAACTAGGTTGACATACGTTGTAGAGAGTCATGAGTCATGTCTAGTAGTAGAGACGGCGTCAGGATTTGAAGCTAACGGGTACGGGATTCTATATCCTCTAAGTCATTGGGTTCTAAATTAATAATTTGTATATATTCAATGAACTTTTAAAGATAAATACAGAGTTTGGAACAAAGCTACTAGACTCGGACGAATCCGCGTCCGAAGCTCTAGCTCCGCCCCTGTCTAGTAGAGTTCTAGTTATGTGTATGTCGTGTATCACCCTTATATCCAACTTTCTGGCGCCAATCGCGTCCCACTCCAATCTTTTTTAAATTAACTTCTTTTTTTCAAAGTTGCCCTTGGAGTAAAGAGCCTAGGAGTATTTGTTATATTTTCAAGGAACAAATTAAGGTTAATATGGTCAATTTTATTGTTAATTAATGCTAAAAGGTAGATTCCTTAGTATGTATGAAAAGAGACAAAAAATCAATTAACGTAGACCGGAGTGAGTAATATATTAATTGCCTTCTTATAAGTTACCTACAATAAGCTTATGATTTGATTCCATTTGACTTGCACAAAAAATATTTGTGTATTGCATTGTTTCGAATAATGATTCAGATAGTTTTACATGTCTTGACATAAAATATATTCAAGGTTTGTTCTCAAACATATCTAGCCAACTAACACTTCTGCTATCTTTAGTTTCCTTTTCTTTTTGTTAAGGAATTTTTTCCAATAAAAGAATGACTTTAATTATTAATTACATAGATGTAAAGGCTGAAACAAACCCTTTTACTATTTTCTCTTCAATTTCTTTTAATGTGGTAGGGTAAGTAGGTAAGGAAATGGAGTTTTTAAGGGTCTCTGCTGAGGAGTCTCAATACAGTGATGCTGAATTGAGACATGTAAATGGAACATATATCACTTGTATATTGAATTTTTGGTTAACGTCGTTCACTTACTGCATTATCATGCGTAAATGTAGTAATAAATGAACCGTTTAAGACGAGACAAATTATAATTAATTTAATATTTGGTCAGCTCAGCCACCACAATTAATTGGAGAGGAAGTAGTACAAGACTTCAACATGTTGACTTTGTTATGGGTCCTTTTTGTACAGAGAAAAGGCACGGGTGAGAGTGTATTATAGAAGAACTTTTTTTACCAGATGATATTCTTAGAATTTAATAACTAACATGGAGTTGATTCAAATTTAATGATAAATAAACTAAAGAACTTGTTAGAAATTACCAAGACAATTTGAAGAAAACTATTTATTCTCAAAAGAAAAATACTGTGAACGTTTTTAATTCCTGTTCCTTCTTTTTGGAGGGTTAGTTGGATTGATTAGAAGCATGACTAGAATCTTTTCTTACTATTAAAGGAAACTTATGGATTGCTAATTAAGAAAAGTCGTTATTACTCCCTCGTTTTCCATTTCTTCTTTTGCCTAACTTATCCACTTGTGACTGTGTGTGGATAAGATTTGAACAAATACGTTATCTTTTCTTGGACCCTCATACAAATATTTGGTCCAATTTTGTCATCAATGTGATTGTTTTTTTGTTCAAAAGAGTAGTATAGTACATATTAAGTAGCCTCCAAAAACTTAAAATGTGATTGTGAACGTGAAAACAACACATTAAACAGCCGACAGGAAAGGATGCTAATTGTTATTTATTAAGTCAATCCATAAGCTAATTATCATTAAGTAGTTAATTAATTTGCTATCATGAGATCACTCCGACCCCTCTTAATTTTCTACTTAGAAAAAATGTTTCATTTCTTTTTTATTACGTATGATTTTGATAACACCAAACTATGCCTTATAAAAAGACACACACAGACGTAGCAAATATAGTCTGAGTAATTCTGCCCAGAGTCGAACCACAGGGAATTAACCTATCAATTACGTTCGTCGGACTTACTAAATTCACAGAATCAATTTCCCCAAACTTTGCAATTAACAGTTGATGATATTTCTAACAACTAAAACTGAAAATTAACTATGCTTGATGTGTAAACAATTGGAATAAGGTCTAAGGTAATGGTTTCCCCCGTTGTTGATTTCCTTGGTTGTATATGTCTTATAACTGTGACTTAGTTATCTCTGTCAATCATGAACTCTCCAGCTACCATAAATCTTTCTCAAGTAATTATGATAATTTACTAGACGCACTCTCTCAAGCTACGCTAGCTAGATTCTCATTACAGTTCACTTAGATTGCACCCGAGGTATCGTTATCTCTAAACCAACCTCTAAACCCTCGGTTATGACTCTCGTCTAGACTCCGGGAGTGAATTGTTATAACAACATTGATATCATTTTCTTTTGCTCTTTTGTGTTTGGGTACTTCTTGAGTGGGTGTTTTCTTCACATTATTGCCTCCAAACACTTCATGTTGCTTCCTCACATATAATATTCCCTGCGAAACCAAATAGCACCATTTAAAGCATTTTATTGATAATTTACCTTATAAAACAACAACAAAGCATGAGCAATTAGGGTGTAAATATCAACTATACAGCCTACTATCAACTTTTCTGTTGACACTTTCTCTTTTGACATTTAACTAGGGGTGTCAATGGTTCCATTCGGCCGGTTATTTTATAAATTTATACCATACAAGATTTTCGGTTATTCTATTATGTATAACCAAAATGAGACTTTTAGAAACCGTCCCAATCATATCCGTTTCTTTTCGGTACCGGTACGGTTCGTTTAATATTTGGTATTTTTTTAAATGTCATATAAAAGTCAGTAGTAGAAGTAGAATGCAACAACATACGTACTTTTATAAGACTTACCAAAACTCTCTAGATAATTTTACTGTTTGAATGAATTAAGAAAACATGAAAGATGACTAGAGTATAGATCAATCAACTATTCTACAGCAACGTAAAAAAATTAAGCAAAGACAAAGAAAATATAAATCACACTAGTGAAAAGATATTAACCAAGTTGGGACTCAAGAATAAAATCAATAGCAGATTAAATATTCAAAAAAATAAATCTAAATCATACGAAAGGAAACATATTCAATACATTGTAGTTTGCTACTCATAATCGCTAGAATACTTTGTGTTTTGCTAGTGAATATGCTGGAAATAATTTAGTTTCAGTAGTAATAGCATAATAGGTTTGGGAATTAGGATTTTGAGTTTAATTACTTGTTGTCTTGTAACCATTTTCATAATTTTAAGGTCAAGGAAAATTTTAATGAATTATTATTTTTAAACTTAATATATATATATATATATATATATATTGTAATATATATATATATATATATATATATATATATATATTACAATATATATATATATATATATCACATGTAAATTTGTAACAACCCGATCAGTCGTTTTGAGCATTTGCATTCCGTTCAGCTATTTGAAGTTTTGAGTAGCTTCGTATGAGGTATTATGATCTGCGTGAATCGTCGGTTTTGGTTTTTAGGTGTTTCGGGATTGATTTGGATGAATGATTCTCAATTAGGAAGCTTTAAGTTGAAAGAGTTGACCAAGTTTGACTTTTATGTATTTGACCCCGGATCGGAGATTTGATGGTTCCACTAGTTCCGGATGGTGATTTTGGACTTGGGCGTATGCTCACGTTTGCATTCGAATATTTCTAGAAGGTTTCTGCACTATTTGGCGAAAGTTGGAAATTTGAAGGTTTGAAATGTTAAGTTTGACCGGGAGTTGATTATGATGATATCGGGTTCGGATTGTGGTTCCAGGGGTTGAAATAGCTTCGTTATTTCATTTGGAACTTGTGTAAAAATTTTGAGGTCATTTCGGAGTGATTTGATATGGTTCGACACGAGTTTTGGAAGTTGAAAGTTCAAAAGTTCATTAAGCTTGATTTGAGGTGTGATTCGTCGTTTCGTTATTGTTATGTGCCATTTGAGGCCTCGAGTAGGTCCATGTTATGTTTTAGAACTTGTTGGTATATTTGGACGGGGTCCCGAGGGGCTCGGGTGAGTTTCGGATGGGTTTCGGCTCATTTTGGCACTACTGTGTTCTGCTGATTTCTGGTGTTTCAGTTCTTCATCGCGACCGCGTAAAAGAGATCGTGATCGCGTAGTGTATTATAGGAGCTGGGAGATTTACTTCATCGCATTCGCGACTAGATGATCGCGTTCGCATAGGTTGTGGGGATTGGTCTTCTTCGTGTTCGCATCCTCTCCTACACGTTCGCGTAGTGTTTTGGCTGAGCTGGGCAGTCGATGGTCTCTTCTTCACGTTCACGATGATACTTCTGTGTTCGCCTAGTTCTGTCAGCTTTGATTATCGCATTCGCAAGGCATGTGCCGCGAATGCGTAGAGTTATTTGCGGCAGCATATATTTGTGCATCACGAAGGTACTACCACGATCGCGCAGAGTACCACTGGGCAGTGCATATAAGTACTCTATTTTCGGACTTTGAGTCATTTTATCATTGTTTGAGATATGGAGCTCAGATTTGGACAATCTTGGAGGCGATTTTACCACATGGATTGGGGTAAGTGTTATCTACTTGGTTTTGAATATATTTCATGAATCTATTTTCGTTTTTGGCATTTGATTGATGATTTCAAAAGAGAAATTGGGAGTTTTTGTCTAAACTTTCTTAAAGTGAACTTTTGAGTTTTGAATATCGATTCGGAGTCGGATTTAAGAAAAGTTAGTATAGCTGGACTCGTAGTTAAATGTGTCATCGGATTGTATAAGTTTTATTAAGTTCCGAGGTGCGGGCATGGATTTGACTTTTTGGTTGACTTTGGACTTTTGATTAAAAACTCCACCTTTATCGATTGGGTTCGTTTCCTTTGACATTATTTGATATTTTTGAGTTGCTTGTGGCTAGTTTCGAGCCGTTCGGAGGTCGACACATGCTGGATGGTATTTTTAGAGTATTGTTTGGATTGCTCGGTATTGAATTCGGCTTTTTCGAGGTAAGTAACATATCTAAACTTGGATTTGAGGGTATTTAACCCCGAAAACTGTGTTATAAGAGATGTATTGAGGTGATGCACACGCTAGGTGACGAGCGTGCGGGGTGCACCGAGGAAATCATGATCCTAGTCTACTATTAGACTATGACCGGACTTGTGTTGTTGTTGTATCTTGTTACATCCATGTTCTCCCTACTTGTTTGATTGTATGAGCCGTGAACCGTGTTAGAAATCATATTTAGGCTATGTGGTTATTCGGTTAAGACCTAATGAGGATATTTCTGTTGTTTTGAGTTATCTGCTCTAACTGTAATCATATACTCATTCATGATTCTTCATTTGCATATCATATCTCAGTCTCTGTTCATCATTCACTGTTACAACATGTTATCATGTTTTATTGGCATGAGATTTGTGAGCCCGGGAGACTAGAGAGATTAATGACTGAGTTGGGGCCTGAGGGCCGAGTTGTGAGTGGCATTTATGGGATCGGACTGCACGCCGCAGCAGGCGTTATTGACTCGTTATGGGATCGGGCTGCCGCCGCAGCATGCCATGTTGGCTTTATATTAGTGCTTGGGTAGGATCCGCCCCTTTGGAGTCTGACATACCAGCGATGAGTGCAGGTACCGAGTGCTGAGTGCCGAGTGCCGAATGTACCGAGTGATTGAGGGTGAGACAATGAGATTGAGTACTCCGAGAGAGTGAGTACTGAGTTTATCACCGTGATGCATTATATTGACATGCATACTTGGCATGTAGGCATATAGATGCATTTTCTCATGCTAAATGATATTGTGACATTCATTACTTGACATGTATATTGACATGTAGGCATAGAGATGCACTTTCCTCATGCCATCTGATAATAAAATATCTTACCAGCTGTTGAAAGGTTTTGGAAAAAATCACAGTTTTTTTGATATACTCATATTTTGGTGATTTTGGTGAAAGATTTGGGTTTTACTGTAATACCTGAAAAGCATGCCTATTTTCCGTAATTGTGAACGAGTTGAGCATCATATCTTTGAGTTATTACTTTTACTGCTTTTATTATATTGTTTCAGGTTGTTCTTGGCTAATTGGTGTTGGACTCTGACCGACCGTTGTCCAAGCTCGTCACTTCTTTCAACCTAAGGTTAGGTTTGTTACTTATTGAGTACATGTCATGACCCAACTCCATGTCAGGCCGTGATGGCGTCCAGCACTGTTGCTAGACAAGCCAGCAGTGAACAACCTAGTGATTTCCCATTTTTAACGAGTTTTCCCATATAGAAGTTTTCCATAATTTAAAAGATTTAATAAGAAACTGATTTAAGTTAATAAATGAAAGCAGTTAGAAACATTTATAACCATAGGAACAGAACCCAAAAATCACTAGTCTACTAATGTGTGTCTATATCTAGTGTCACAAGTATGTGGGCAACTAGTAGAATATACAAAAGATGTCTATCCTACTGCCTGAAATAGAATAGACAGCAACAAAACAAAAGAGAGACTCCGTCATGCTGCTGAACGGCTCGGAAGGGGGCAGCTCACCGTGAAATCTCGAACCAGGATCAAGTATGCGCGCCGGACGGGTAACCAGATGTACCTGCCTCAGATCCTGTATATTTAAGTACAAAAGTGTAGTATGAGTACATAAACATACCCAATAAGTATCCAGTCTAACCTCGAAGAAGTAGTGACGAGGGATCGACTTTGACACTTACTATGGGCTAATAATAATATATTAAAAATATTATACTAAGCATGGATTTCATGAATAATACTGACAGCTCAATAACAGGAAATAATATATTCTTCTTTCACAATATTAATTCCAAGTTCAGTTTTATCATTTAACAGCTTACATTTCAAGACATTTAAGCAATATCAATTATGGATAGTTTCAAAGAATTTTCATGCGCAAGTTATGCCGAGGTTGTATGGCCTGATGCAATATAATATTTAAACTGTGCACTGTCGAGGGTCGAACGACACGAATCATAGATGCATCTATCTGCTACCGAGGCGTTCGGCCCGTTCCATATATAGCAAGTATTTTTAAGAAAACACAAATTTCTCATTTACAGTCAAGTATCCCATTCAAACTTCAAGTAAGTGAATTTAGCCTTTTACAATTTTTTTATCAGATTCCAACATGACATAAGCAATTAAATTAGTAAGTAAGGACGCAAACATTTCAAATAAAGCATGATACGAGTCCTAAACTACCCGGACAATAGCATAATAGTAGCTACGTACGGACTCTCGTCACCTCGTACGTACGTAGCCCCCACAAATAGGTACACACATTTATTTAATTCACCTATGGGGTTGATTCCCTCTTACAAGGTTAGAAAGGAGATTTACATCGTCTCAAAGCCTACTTCCCGGTTCAAAAAGGTGCTCAAACCTCCAAATTTGGTGCCAAACAACTCGAAACTAGTCAAACATTACATAAACTAATCAATCTATGCTCAAAAGTTCATATCCCTACTATTAGAGTGATTACCCAATCCAGAATGCAAGATTCCTAAAATTCACCCCTGGGCTCACATGCCTGGATTCTGGAATTTTCGAAGAAAGTTGTTACCCATAACCTTAGGAACATAAATATATGATTTTCACTAAGTTCCATAATCATTTTTGTGGTAAAATCTCATTTTTCATTAAACCCTAGGTTTTTCATCTAAACCCATGATTTCTACCAATTTTCATGTTGAAATCTACCCATAATCTATATATTAAACTCACATTAAGTAGAAATTACTTACCTCACAAAGCTAGGTCGAAATCCCTCCTTAAAAGCTCTCAAATCGCCCAAGAGTGGAAGGAAATATGATAAAAATGGCCTAAGTCCGTATTAAATGAGCCCTCACTACCCAACGACTCTCGCACCTGCGGTGCCTTGGCTGCATCTGCGGTCTCGCACCTACGGAAAATCCATCACAGGTGCGCATTTCCCTCACCTGGCCAGTCTCTGCATCTGCTGACAGAAGGGGCCGCTTCTGCGAGCTTAGTTGCACCTGCGACCAAAGCTCTCGCACCTGCGGTCACGCGGGTGCGCGCAATCTTCCGTGTCTGCGGTTCTTGGGCTGCCCTTGATTTCTCGCTTCTGCGGCTCGTGGCTCGAACCTGTGGCTGGCCAAGCGCAGGTGCAATTATGATAGACCTAATCTTCAGCTGTTGCTCCAAATTCTCAACTTGGTCCGAGCCTCGTCCGATTGACACTCGGGGCCCCCGGGGCCCCGCCCGAACATACCAACAAGTTTGGAATCATAAAACGGACTCGCTCGAACTCTCGGAACGCCCGAAACAACATTAAAACTAAGAATCACATCTCAAAACCAGTTGAATCAAACTTATGAACTTCAAGTTCTTCAATTTACTTCCCATGCGCGGAAACGTACTTATACTACTCGGAATGACACCAAATTTTACGTGCAAGTCTTAAATGACATTACAGAACTATTTCGGTCTTGAAATTACGTTTGGACCTCGATATCACCAAAACCCGCTCCAAACCAAATTTAAAGAACTTCTAAAATCTTCAAAGAATCAACTTTCACTATTAAGCGCCAAAACGCTCTCGGGTCATCCAAAACCCGATCCGAACGTACGCTCAAGTTCGAAATCATCATATGAACCTATTGGAACCGTCAAATTCTGATTCTGAGGTTGTTTATGTTGACCGAAGTTAAACTTGCCCTCTTTAAGCCAACTTAAGGAACCAAGTGTTCCGATTTCAACTCGAACTCTTCCAAATCCCGAACTAACCATTTCCACAAGTCATAAATCAATAAAAGCATGCACGGGAAGTCTTATTTAGGGGAATGGGGTTCTAGAAAGCAAAACGACCGGTCGGGTCGTTACAGTACATGAGGTCGGTTATACTTACACTTCTGCACCTTGCGTGTAGATTTTGGAGCTGTTGTTGCTGTGTATGGCGGGAACTGGAATGAAAGATGTGCCTGCTTCTGGTTATAGCTGCCTCTTGTTCTTGGTAGCTTTATATTTATAAATCTGTTTATGTACATTTCGAACATATGATGTATTTATTTCATACCAGCTTTGTAAACTCTAAATCTTAGAAGCTCATGATTAGTAATATCAATCCTTGGCATTTTGTATAAAAGTTCGGTTAAATACATCATTTATTCTCCCAGTAAGTCTCATTTGAATTGAATTATTGCTAACTGGTTAATCTAGCGGGTTGGGTAAGGTTCCATCACGACTAGTTGGATTTTTGGGTCGTGGCAAAATTTATTTGGTAGGTTCGGTAATTTTTCGATTTATTTTCATAAAATCAAAAACCTACCCTAATAATCGGTACAGTTATAGATTTATATAAAATCCTACGGTTTTATTAAAAGAAACCTAAAAATCGATTCGCTTCAGTACAGTTTGATCGGTTTAAACGGTTTTTAAATATCCATTGACACCCCTCACATTTAACATTCATGTGATTAGAAGGAACATGTTACTTCTTACTCATACCAATTCCAATTTGAAAATCGATGAACTTGAGAAGTCGACAAATAAAAGATATTATATTCTTGAACATTTTTTTTTTAGTTTAACCAATTAAAATATTATATTTTCTGAATTTACTAGTTTGTTGGTAAGTTCCATGAGTGAAGCTTCTCAGGAAACAGCAGAAAAAAAGTGTTATTTGATGTGAGGTCATCTATAATGCTTCTTTGACTAATTGAATGCCCTATTAAATAAGTAACTGCATTCCCTGTCTTTAAGGGAAGCATAGTCCACAAGATTTTTCAAAGGATAGAGATGCGTATAGTTATACCGGATTTGAAACTTTATCTACTTCCATTATAATATCATACCAAAGTCATATTTTAATCATATCAATCACTTCCACTCCCAGCTTACCAAGCAACGCCCCCCCCCCCCCCCCCCCAATCCAAAATCAACCAACAAAGATATTCCCACTCCAACAATGGAAATACAATACTACTACTTATTATGTCCACAGTTGCATGAGCCCCCTGGAGTGTTTCTATATAATTAGGGGTGTGCATTCGATTTATCGATTCGATTTTGATCCTTATCGATAATTACTTATCGATTATCGATTTGTACATATGCTTATCGTTATCGTTTCAATAAGGTTTCGACTTTTTCGATTTCGATTTATCGATTTTTGGGGCTTATCGATTCGGTTATCGATTACACCAATAAAAAAACTTGCGGGATTCTACGGAAAGTATATCGCTATAAACACGCCTAACTAATATGGACAAAAAGAAGCTAAAATAAGACGAACACCGTTTATAACATAAAAATTGTGTCAACAAGCACATGCAACGAAACTAAAGTAAGGGATCAAATGTATGCCACCAACACTCCAACGGTATAAAAAAAAAAAAAAAAAAAAAAAAAAAAAAAAAAAAAAACATCATCACGGCTAATTATGTTTTCCATTAATTTGAACTTCATTCCCTTGAGCTTTAAATGATCATTCCTTAAATGTGGTAGAGGAAATAATAGGGTTAGGGACTTAGGGTAAAGGAAAGGGTATTATAGAATAAGGGTTAAAAAAAAAAATTATATCTTATCGGTTTATTGATAAACCGATAACCGAAGAGGACAAAATCAAAATCGATAACTCAATAAGGAAAATTTCGAAATCGAAATCGATAAATCGATAAACCGAAATCGATAAACCGATAACAAATAATCGATTCGATTTATCGATAAACCGATTGGAATGCACACCCCTACTATATATAGAAGGGGTGCATTTATGGGGCCCATGGACCTGGTGCATAAATATGAATGGGGTTTCTTAAATAAAGGAAGAAAATATCAGCGCGATGCACTAAGCTCCTACTATGCCTCGCGTCTAGGGAAAGGTCGGACCATATTAGATATATTATACTAAGCTCATGCTATGCCCCGGTGTCTAGGGAAAGGTCGGACCATATTGGATCTATTATACTAAGCTCCTGCTATGTCCCGCGTTTTAGGGAAAGGTCGGACCATATTGGATCTATTGTACGTAATCGTACATTGCATTTCCGCAAGAAGCTGTTTCCGTGAAAGCTGGAAGTGGTTACGGAGGACAATTATAGGGACATGAAGTAATTCCAGATTCAAGATCCTAATCTCAAACACATCTTGCAAATGCAATTTAGGACTTGTCTCAAGCTTGTTAGATCTCTGAACTAACAACAAAGTCATATTCTAATAAACAACAGCATAATACAATTAGCATTTGTGCTCTGTGC
The DNA here is from genome assembly GCF_001879085.1 of Nicotiana attenuata. Classification (NCBI taxonomy): domain Eukaryota; kingdom Viridiplantae; phylum Streptophyta; class Magnoliopsida; order Solanales; family Solanaceae; genus Nicotiana; species Nicotiana attenuata. Next base: position 177,239 of record NW_017671490.1, read on the forward strand.
ATCGGAATTTCCCACTAGACTGTTATTAGTTCTACTCAAACTCAATTATACATTTAAAAGTGGGGGAAAAACTACACTTGCCTTATCGCTAATGATACAAGAAATCATATTTCCATTGTATTGGGGCAGAAAGAAGTAATTTACTCTCTTCCCTCTTCCCATCTAACTTCACCTATTACTATCTGTACAGAAATCAAGTTCATGTTGTTCCATTTGAATATTGCAGCTGTTTACTCGGGCACGAGCATTTCGCCTTTTTATCATTCAGTGTCTGCATTAAATAGGTGCAAATTTGGTGAGACAAAATAAATGTTGGTGGGAAATTCATGTGAGTGTTTGATGGAGAAAAGGCAAATTTTGTTTTCTTGGTAGTTACCTGGACTTGTTTCTGAAGGTCTTTAATGTAATCAACTGCCAAATCTAACATATCAGCTGTGTTGGTTTGCTGCCATTTCATAAAACAAAGAAAACATGTGAGTTCTTACCTTGTTTTAGAAAAACAGAAAGATATAATGAATTCTAATAATCACAAGAGTCTACCTTATCCATATTTGGAAAAAGATCTTGAAGTTTTTTCATCCTTTCACTAATCCGAGTCCGTCTCATCTAAAAAAATTCAAGAAGAACAGGAAAATTAAACCTTACTTCAACTTAACACTAAAACAAGTTGTATGATAGTGTGAACCTCAAGAATAAACATGATTAATTGGAAAAACAACAAGGTGACAGGACAGGATTTTACCCTCTCTGCAATACTTCTTGGATGAGTAGCAAAGCCTCTTTTGGCACGGATTTTGCAAGGCACTGAATCTTGTTGAAACTGCATGTATTTTTCTATGGCAGCCATCTCAGAAGATGTCTTTGGCAAGCTTAAATGGTGAGTTAAACCAGAAGTAGTGAAGTTTCTTGATTCACCATTCTGACAAACAAAATGAGCCATTTATTAGTAACAGACACAAAAACAAAGAGGATTATCAATAAATCAAGAAAAAGAAAAGCGAAAAAATAGAATAGGCACCTGACTAGTTATTCCATTGAAATCATTAGAAAACACTTTGAGATCACCATCTCTATTTCTCTTTAAAGAATGGAATGAAGAGTCATTCCAAGATTCATTCTCAGCAATGCTAGGCATGAAATTTGAGGTAGAAGATTGAGCAGATGAGAAGCTCATATTAGCCCCACTACTTGCTCTATAATTCCCAACTTCTCTTGTTATATCAAATCCTGAAAATATGCAACAAACTTCTTATCCTCCCATTCTTCATTACAATAATAAAACTATATCAAAATATCACATCCATCATTCAGTACATTTCAAATTCAAGAAAAAACAAAGCTTGAATTCCTCCAATCTATTCCCAAAATAACCAAAAGTTCCCTCTTCTTTTTACCTAAATGATTGGGATCAAATCAACAAAGGCAAACTTTTCCTATTTTCTACAGATCCAGAAATAGGAAGGGCTTCGTGTGACCAATACGTCACGAGTTCGAGCGCAGCCACTAATGCTTGCATTAGGGTAGACTGTCTATATCACACCCCTTGAGGTGCGGCCCATGCGTGAACACGAGATGCCTTGTACACTGGGCTGCAGATCCAAAACTAGCTAGAAGTCAACTCCTCAAGTACTACACAAAAGTCACATAATCTACTAACCCAAAAGTTTAAACCAATCAAATCCTCCCTAAAAGCCAATCAACTTCATAATTAATCAGGAAAAACCAACCAATTAGCACTTACACATCAAAATTTAAGCTGAAAAAGTTGTCATAAACTTAACCAACAAAAAGTTAAAAGAGTAAATGAGCATACCATTGAAGAATCCAGCAGGTGAACTGCTTTGTCTAATAAGATTATTAGAGCCACCACCATTTCCATTACTCAACCTCACTCCACTTTGCATTTGCACTCCTACACCATATGATCCCATAGCAGAAGAAGCAAATTTTATATCCTCTCCAATCTCCTGCTTCATAGAAGAAGAAGCAAACTGCAACTGATTTTTGCTGATCTGATCATTCAGATCCCGAGTACCAGAAACTGTAACATTATTATTATTATTAACGTTGTTGTTGTCGTTGTTGTTGTTCAACAAGGCAGTGAACATGGATTCAGAATCCGAACTCGAAGATCCATCATGAGTAATAAAATTTTCACCGGAATTATTGCCGTCTCCGTCAAGAATTCCGGCGAAAAACGAGCTCGGAGCTGACCTGTACCTCGTTAACCCCCCACCATTATTATTACTCTGCTGCTGATGGAATTGTGAAGACTGTTGCTGAAAAAAATCAGAAATCATGATTTCTTTGTTCCTTAAAAACTCAGTTTCCATTCCTTGTAATTCACCACCATTCTTAAAATTTGAAGAACCGCCGCCGCCGCCACTTGAAAACAAGAAACTATTAAATTTGTCCGTTTCTCTTGACATTGGCTCTGTGCTACTAAACATGATCAAGATTTTTCTTTTTCTTTTTGACAAGAATTCAAAATCTATGGAACAAAAAAAAGGTATAATTTTTAGGATCTATGGATTCAAACTTTCATGAAATTTAGTGAAGAAGAAAGTAAATTAGCAGAAAATGGCATATGAGCTAGCAAGCAATATATCGAGCTGATTTGATGGTGACTGGTGCGTGCGCGAGGATAAAATGACCAAAATGCCCTTGGTTGACAAATTGGTTTACCCTTTTTACCCTTTTTTGTCTTTTTGTTTCAAAGGGAATGGCTTTAGGTTTGTTTAATTAATCCTTGATTTAAGTTATCTTAATATTTTTATTGAAGCTTACGACGCTTAGCTGTGTTGTTGTCCTGTTCCTCTTAAGTTCCAAACAAACGTAAATATGGAGATTTGGAGCGTTCTTTGAGGAAGAGAAGAGGCAACATGTCATTTATAATCGTATCGTCACATTTTGTAGTTATTTGTAGGAAAAATGATACTGTATGCCCGCCATAAAAATAATAATCAAAAAATATATATTATTTGTATGTATACATTTATATGTTATATACAAAAATTATACTAGTTTTATATATTTTTTCAGCTACCAAATATAAATAGTTTCTACCGCGGGTTAAAAGTAATAATACCTCTTAATTGTACTAATTTATTGACGTAATTTTAATTTTTATAGAAGGTTACCCAATTGTGAGACAAACAATATTGTTTTTCGAGAATAGAGTTTAATTTTTAATATATTGATCAATCGTAAATAAGTAATACTCGTATATATAATTTGAGAGGAAAAAAGTAATAGTAACCCTTAATAAGTTGTGGTAAAGAAAATGTCGAAACTAATTTACGTAAACCTTTATGTTATATCAACTTTTGTCTATCCATAATTAATCTAATCATTATTTTTTTTGATGAACGGAGATTTTATTTTTACTTTTTATTAAGATGTAAATTTTAGAAAAAGAAAAGAAAATTATGATGAAATATAACCACGTATACGATCTTATCTTCAATCTAAATCACGTTTGTAAGATTGAGAATTTTTAATAGAAATTTCAAAAAAGGAAAAGATGCCAAAATTGAAAACTTTCTATGATCCTCCCAAGGAAATATTTGATTTATTATTTTAGCCAAGCCATTACTATTAGATATTGGCTTTTGGGGCCAAAGTTTGTTGTGAATAGAAAGTTTCTTTTCTTGTGTTCCCATTTTATCAAAAAAGGGTTGACTCAAAAACAGCTTACCAAACAAAATCAGCAGAGTACCAGGATTTACCAAAACCAGGTACGAAAACAAAGTTCTTTAATCACATGTCTTTGCATCGTATTATTTTACAAAAATCATTTCGGTCAAAGAAGGAAAATTTTCAAACTTTTGACTTCCCATATCTGCAAACTTTTTTGGAATGGAAAGGGTCATTCTTGAAACCTAAAAAAAAAAAAGGAAAAAAGAACAAGATTATATTGAAAAAAAAGTTTACCAGGTAACTTAAAGCGACCCATTGTAGGATAAAATGTGTTCATATTTATAATGATCGCATGAGAAAGCGATACGCGGAGTCGAAGACAGAAGACAGTCGGGCCCGAAGACAATGGTCTCGCTTGTTATCGGAGAGTGTGATATTCATAACGGCGAAATAAATGTCTGCCACCCGGTAGCATTCAATGAAGAATATTCTGTAGCATTAAATACACGGTCCGTTACAGAGAATACGGAATTCACTGCCTACTGTTACACATTCTTCAATCACTCTCATAATTATCACTTAAGAGGGGCTTGATCCTATGATCTTATTCTCTAGGTGCAACTATAAATATGGGTGTCAAACTGGCCCAGTTCCGAACCGGTCTTGATCGATTTTAGACCGGACCAGAACGGTGGTAAGGGGGCCGGGCGGGGCTGGGTTGGGACGGGAACCGGCCTGTGCCGCTAAGCCTTACATTTTATCTCGATTTCAACGCTAAGCCTTACAGTTTTTGTCTAATTCTTTTATCGTTTTAGGATCAAATCGATTCACTTGTCTATAAACCACGTATAAATTGAAATGTACCATTTTACGGGTAAACAGTTTGGTGCCCACCGTGGGGCTTAGACAAATGTGTAACTGAATTGATCCCTACATCTATTACTAATTTGTTTGATTCTTTGTTCTCAGCAAAAATCATTAAAAATGGTAGATAACTATGTCAATATTGCATACAACGTTGAGGCCCAAGGAAATCAGCCTCAGCACGAAAATTCCATCAGCGATATCCGCAGTGAGAGGGATGAGGCCACGCCGGTTCATGGCGGGCAGCATCCATGACATATTTGATAGGCAACTCTTGATGATGATGAAGACGTGCACGTCGTTAAAAGAGTAAGGATCCTGAGGGAACAACAAAAGGCCATTAGAGCCATTTCTCGCAGCAGGATCAGGTCATGACGGAATAAAGGCAGGCATTGTCGGGTGCTTCTAACAGCGCGAATGGAGGGGGTCCAGTTCCTCCGGCAAATCAAACAATGCAAAGGGTTGATACCAACACCCCGAGGGGCGAAGTCGATTTTGACAGGGCCGGGGCGGGGGGGGGGGGGGGAACGGAAAGTGGTTCCGGCAACAACAATGAAAATGATCTTTTTAAAACTGAACTGATGCGGTTTATGAGAGAAATAAACGCCCGAATGGATCAAATTTCGGGTGCACCACCAGTATTGAAAGGACCGGACTCGAAGAAGTACACCCATCTGTCATTCAAACTAAGCGCGACACCAGAGTTGATCACGAAGGAGTTCAAAATCTCGGACGTGCGAAGTATGATGGGACTTCAGATCCTCGGGAACATATCACCACATATACAGGCTGTGAAAGGAAACGATTTGGCTCCGCACGAGATTGAGTCAGTCTTGTTGAAGGAGACCCTCACGAAGGGGGTCCTAACATGGTATTCTCTCTAGCCCGAGCATTCCATAGATTCTTTCGAGATGCTCACGGATTCTTTCATTAAGGCCCATGCCGGGGCTAGAAAGGTACACGCTCGAAAGGCCGACATATTCAAGATTGCACAAGGAGAGTCCGAATTGTTGCGGGAGTTCGTGACTCGATTCTAGAAAGAAATGATTTTGCTCCCGGCTGTACCAGATGAATGGGCAGCATAAGCATTTACTAAAGATTGAATCTGAGAAGTTTCTATGCTTCCCGAAAATTGAAAGAAAGTCTGGTCGAGTTCCAGGTAACAGCATGGGCGGACGTTCACAACCGGTACGAGTCAAAGATAAGAATTGAAGATGATAAGCTCGTCTTTCCAGCGTCAACCAAAGGCCTGGACTGAGAAAATAATAAGGAAAAATTGAAGGATGATTTCGACAGAGATCGACAGTCTTCAAGGGGTGGGTTTTTGCCTTATGAGCGGGTTGAATGATGCGGTAGAGGTTTCCGGTCGGCGGATAGATTCGCTAACGATAGGAGAACTGATCGCAGCCAAAATAATAGTTCATTGCAGGATAAAGAGACATCAAATTCTTGAGATTCCTTCTATACCAGGCTTCCCGAGTACAACATTAATGTCAGCATAATAGAGCTGGTGTCGGCTATGAGAAACATCAAAGAGGAACGGTTCCCGAAGCTAATGAGATCCGATCCCAGCCAAAGGGATCCTAATTTGCGGTGCGAATATCGTGGGACAAACGGTCACCATACAGGGGACTGTCGGCATCTGTGCGAGGAGGTGGAGACACTACTGAAGAACGATCATCTCAGAGAATTTTTAAGCGACCAGGCTAAAAACAACTACGGCCGCAATCATGATAATGCAGAACCTTCAAGAGCAGGAAAAGATCCCCCATGCTTAACGATCAACATGATTTTTGGGGGAAACGAGATAAATGGTGTGATATTTTTTGCAGCAAATAAGATGAAGGTGTCAATGGCCCACAACAAGACACTCCGGGAAGTCGATGTGGACGACATTACTTTCACGGAGGAAGACGCAGATGGACTACTGTTGTCGCACAACGAAGCATTGGTAATCTCTTTAAATGTCTTAGATTTTAAAATTAAACATGTTCTGGTGGACCTAGGAAGTTCGGACAAAATCATCCAATGGAGATTATTGGGGCAAGCCAAGCTCAGCGGAAGTATCATTCCATCCACAAAACTCCTCGTCAGGTTCAACAGAAAGAGTGACAACCGAGGAGAGATCCTGCTGCGCACAAATGCCTAGGGGGTGATGAAGACGACCCTTTTCGAGGTGGTGGACGGCGATATGGGCTACAATAATATCCTGCGGAGACCATGGTTGCACGAGATGAAGGTTGTTCCATCAACATATCATCAATTGTTGAAATTTCCAACTCTTGAGGGAATTAAACAAATAATAGAAAATCCACCGGCAGCAAGGGAGATGAACGCAATCTCAGTTTCCAGTAGCAAAGGGAAGGAGCATGCGGCATAGCAATTATAGGAATCGGCGCCTGCTCCCGAGCCGAGCGAAGTGAATCAGGGGGAAGAGTTGTCGGAATCCTATCAAGTACAAAGATATTTTCAGTTGCCAGAAGAAACGGACGCAGCAAAATCCAAAACGGAAGAACTTGAACAAGTCGCATTGTTCAAAAAATTCTTGGAGAGGAAGTTCCATTAGGGGGATAGGATTACACCCCGATCTCAGGTCTGGACTTATCGAATTTCTTAAATTTAACTCTGATTGTTTTGCGTGGTCACATACGGATATGACAGGTATCCCGCCAGAAGTGACCGTGCACAAACTAAGCCTAGATCCCAACATCCCTCTGGTAAGACAGAAAAATGTCCTATTGCCTAGGTCAGAAACAAATTTTTCAAAGAAGGGGTAACTCTCTTGCTTGATATCGGTTCAATCTGAGAGGTAATGTATCATGACTGATTAGCTAATGTAGTTCCAAAGAAGAAGAATAAATTTCGATGCGTAGACTATAAGAACTTAAATAAGGCGTGCCTAAAAGACTCATTCCCATTGTCAAACATTGATCAAATAATTGATGCGACGGTCGTGCATGAGTTAATGAGTTTCCTCGATGCTTACTCCGGGTACAACCAAATCAAGATGAACCCGGAGGATTACTTCATAACGAATTTCGGCACATCTTGTTATAATGTGATGCATTTCGGGCTAAAGAACGTCGGAGCCACTTATCAACGGCTTGTAAACAAAATGTTTGAGAAACAAATAGGGAAAACTATGGATGTTTACATAGATGATATGCTGATTAAGTCTTGGAACGCAGGTGACCATATGAAACACCTACAAGAGACCTTTGACATCTTAAGGAAACACAACATGAAGCTTAACCCCGAGAAGTGTGCATTCGAGGTCAACTCTAAAAGTTCCTGGGATTCCTTATGTCGCAAAGGGGGATCGAGGTTAACCCCAACAAAATTAAAGCCATCGAAGACATCCCTGACCAGCTATCATGCGTAAAAGAGGTTCAAAGGCTGACGAGGAGACTGGCCGCTCTAAGCATATTCATTTCCCGAACTTCAAAAAAATGCCATCATTTCTTTGCACTTCTCCAAAAGAAGAATCACTTTGAATGGACATCGGAATGTCAGCAGGCTTCGAATGATCTGAAAAGGTAATTGTCAAGTCCTACGTTACTATCAAAATCGGAGGAAGGCGAACAACTATTGCTCTACTTAGCAGTCTCGGAGGTAGCGGTAAGTATTGTTTTAGTCCGCGAGGATGAAGGTACTCAATCTCCTATCTATTATGTAAGTAAAATTTTGACGGGAGCAAAAACTCGCTACCCACATTTGGAAAAATTGGCCTTAGCCCTCATAGTCGACGCTTGAAAGTTAAGGCCTTATTTCCAATCTCACCCGATAGCCGTGGTGACCACTTTTCCCTTGCGGAATATTCTTCATAAACCTGAACTCTCAGGTAGGCTGGCCAAGTGGGCAGTCGAGATGAGTGAATTCAACATAGAATATAAACCTAGGAGTTTTTTGAACTCTTATTCGGTTTAGGAGTTTTTGATTTGCTATTACGCTTTAAGCAATTAATTATTCATAATTATTTTGGTAAAACTTTCGACCACCTTCAACTCTTTTAGGTTACAATTCAACAATTAATATAAATTGCCATTGAATTAAAAAAAAGTAAAAGAACTGGATTCAACGTTCTATAATTATAAAACTAAAACCATTTAGAATAAGTGGTTGAATACTTCTATAAAAGAAGCAAGTATTCTATGTTCTTTATCATAAAATTTTGATAGAATAATTGCCTGACATGAAAATTTACTTGTGACTTGATGTAAACTTTCTAATCTTCAAGCTCTTCTTGAAGTTACGTGATAATAGACGTTCATTTAATCTTGATAGAAAATTACAAATTAAAAAATTATCAATTATATTTTTTATTTATCATGTTTCATGTACGTTTATCAATTTAATAGTTGACGTATTTATAAATTTTGTAGAGATTGTTAGAGTCATTGCATTCCATAAATAAGGCGTTCTAACTCATATCAATTAAAGATACTATTAATTTAGGTTATTTTTGTCGTAACATTTTGTTATTATAATTACTAATTGCTAAGTCGGTTCAAGTTAATTGCTCATCGTACATAAGGAAAAACTAAATTTGATTACCTATTTTGATTGATTGTATTATATATTGTACATGATTTAAGAATAGACATGGCAATTAACTTTATTGCATCTAGACAAAATTTTGAGAGTTTCATTAGTTCGTTGTAACAATTTTTATTATCTCATGAAAAATGATTGTTATAGAATCACTCTGATGCTATTTCACATTCTTCATCGTAACTATTATAAAGAGTATTAGTTTTAAGATGTGGTGCAAAATTTTGTTGTCTCACTTAATATAATATTTTTCTAATAACTATAGTTGTATTGCGCACGAAAATAATTTATTATGCTTTGAAAGTTATATCCCATTAATTGAATTTAGAGAGATGGTAAATAAACTACTTATAAGAAAATATTTAAATATATAAATCTTTATTTGGTATAATATGTAAATTTATAAATAAACCTTTGCTTAAGATTATTAAAAAAATTGAAGTACACTTAACTACTAGACAAACTTGAAGAATGATGGTTTGTCTGTTGTTCATCAACTTATGCAAACTAATTACTGTATATTGTGGCATCAGTGCATTTTTCATTTCTTTCGATCCTTTTTTTTGGTCTAAGTTATTCTTTTGAATCTATATATTTTGTTTTAATATGTCAAGCTGTAAATAAATTTTTGTTTGATATTATAGAAAAATATGTAAATAAACTACATTTTCTAATTGGGCAAACTTGAAGTAAGATGGTTTGTGTCATTCAACTTACGTGAACTAATTATTGTATATTTTGTTGTCAGTGCATTAGAAAATAAATTTTCTAATATGACGAATCCTCATATTTTTTTCAAGTCTTCTTTTGAATCTATATTCGATATTAATATGTAAATCTATAATAATACTTTGTTTGGTATTATAAAAAATCTTTAAATAAATTACACTTAAATACATGGCAAACTTAAAAAATGATGGTGTGTGTTGTTCAGCTGAACTAATTGCAGTATATTGAGGTGTTGACAGTGACGTACGCAGAATATTTTATAAGCGGTGTCACTATTTTTAGTAAGAGACCCATAACAATCAAAAAATATATTATGAAGCAAAGGGTATTCAAACCGAAGACCTCTTACATCAAACTTGAAGTTGTCAACCACTAGACTATCAAGCTATTTTGTTGCAAGTGGTGTCACTTTTAATGATTTTATCTTGTATTTCTGTTTTGCTTATTATTTTTATATATATCAACAGTAAAAAAATTCGACAAAGCGGTATCCCGTGACACCGCTTGGATCCATCTATGTCCGCCCCTGGGCGTTGATGCATAAGGTAATAATTTGTTCAATCCTAATTGTGAATTCAAGTCTATATTCATAATTTATTTTTATTTTATATTTTATAGACTTTTATTGAAAGATGCAAAATTCACGTGCAACACACGTACCCTAAAGCTAGTTATTTCTAAAAATGGGGCCTCCCAAATTTGGGTGCCTAAGGCACAAGCCTTATTAGCTACAGCATTAGGGTCGGCCCTCAAAAAAATTAAAGTTTTATGAATGGAAGAAAAGATTTTCGGCAATGTTAGGAACTTGAATTTTTTTCTTTCAATTTTTTTTTTAAACGGGTCAAATTCCATAAACAAATAATGTTTTCAAATTTTCTTTTTGAGAAAGGTAATAAAAAAATCCAAACGAGGGGAATTATATAGAGTATATGTTACATTCGAATTATATATATCACCCTCAATGAAAAGATTATTTGTTTCATAAATTTTTACGACTTTACATAATTCAAACTAAACAACTATATATAAGTCAAATTAACGTCTTAAACATACTCTATATCCAATCAAATATTGTTCATATTGATTGAATTAAGAAGTATATATATACTACTACTATTTAAGATGGCTATATCCTGATCCTGTGCATTGTTATTGACTTCATTCATGATACCTTCCTAGTTTGGCATATAATCTTTAAAAATAGTCATTGCTTGGACTTGAAATAAGCTATTTGTCTTTTCCAAGTTTAGACAAATTACATATAAATACATATTTAAAGCTTGTGTGTAATTAACTGTGTACAAAAAGTCAACCCTTATCTTCAAAAATTGGATAGGATGTTTGGCTTGATAGTTGACTTTCAGCTCTGGTGATCGACCATCTCCTTAATAATTCATTAAATATATTATGCATTAAGTAGAACACTTCATACCATCATTTTGTCTTCCTAAAAAGATGGAGAAAAAACAACTATTTTTGCAATATTAATGACCTATCAAGATGTATCCCACACCTTAAATATGACAAAAGAGTAGGGATAAACAATTCTTCGCAATTACATAAATATCAATTAATGTGAAACAAATTTTTTTTTATATGAAAATTTATTCCTTAATCATAATTAAGTATGAATTCTCACCGTTGTGTATATGGACGTCTTTGAAGAACGAGTTTAATGTGATTTTTTTTCTTCTTTTTTTTTTTGGTATAATTATTTGGTATATTTGATTTATTGGTCCACCTCATTAATGGTAGTTCCCTATATAATTGCTTCTAATTACTCCCTCCGTTCACTTTTACTTCATGTATACTAAAAATAAATTTTTATTTTTACTTGTCACTTTACGCATATCAAGAGAAGCCAAAAAAAATTTTCCTGTTATACCCACAATATTTATTACTCATTTCAAATCATTTTCTCAAATCCAATAAATAATGCATCAATTTATATGGGTATCATGGTAAATTATGCACTTCATTTATTATTTTTTAAGAGGCGTGAAAAGTCAAAAAGTGTCAAGTAAAAGTGAACGGGAGAGTATATGTTAATTAGTTGCTTCACTTGTTTGGGACTATATACTTAGCAGTCTCTTATCGGTGGTTACTCTCTCTAATGGAGTTAATAATACGTCTTCAAATACTAATAAATTCTGTTATAATCTGGTTCAAAGCTGCAAGTTGATTAATTTGAGATGGGTATTGTTTGCTCAAAAGTTATTACATACCTTATGAGTATAAAACAATATAAATAAATCACGCGAAAATCATAGCAAACCGTAATAATCCGTTGGACCAAATGAAGGAAACGAAAATAAGTACTCAGAGTTAGGAGGAGAAACATTAAGATTCTTTATTGATAATGTTGATTTGGCCTGCCTCTCCATGAAGAGGTTCAGAGCCTTACAATGGTGTTTTTCTCTCTCACAATATGGGTATCATTGTGTTTTTTCTCTCTCTCCCGGATAGTGACCGAGAAGCAGCCCCCTTTCTAGGGTTTCCTCTCTTGGTATTTATAGCTGTGAGCTTCGTGAGCTGGCAATAAGTGGCCGTGACCACGTTGGAATTTCGCCTTCATGGTGGCGGATGGGCCGTGGCCTTGTTGATCGAATCAGATGAGGGTTGAATATCGTTAATTCTAAGTGGTCGTGCCACTAATTAATCATAAATTAGCTTAAGACGGGATTAGCTTCGTTAATTATCGTGGGGTCGGATTCTGACCCATACAGTTAGTCCCTCCGCTTATTGAGGTCGTGCCTTGGCCGAGCTCGATGAGTGGATTTCATCGACTGTAGTTTGAGAAACTCGGATAGGGAGGTCGACCGTCGCTTCGGTCGAGGCCGAATTCTCTTTGGCGATGGCTCTTGGCCTTGTTGAGTGTTAGTGTTTTGTTATTGTGCTATCAAGTCGTCGTTCGATCGAGGTCGAACTCTCCTCCTTGGCGAGGGCGCTTGACCCTTTAACTTAATTCGAGTGAGGTCGAGCTTTGTGGTGCTCTGATCCTTACGTTTGTTTGGGAGCGTAACCGTCGACCATGGTGGACGGGTCATATGTTGTGCAGCCGAAGGGAGTAGGGGTACACTGGATACGTGTTTGGCGACGTCCATCGTTCTGAAGGCGCACGGAACATCCTCTCGGCGTTCATGGGTTGTTGCAACCGTTTCGCAGGTGAGACGCCGGTTGGCGACTGAAGAGCCGCTTCACGGAGCCTGTCATAACGACGCGTGTTTCTGCAGAACCGAATCGGTTTGCGGTTGGTCATGTAGTTAATGAAGGCTATTGGGGCTTGTGAAAGCCACTTGTGTTGCTTATAAATAAGGGCTGACCCATACATTTTTATATTCTCATTGTTTGCCAGAGAGAGATTCTGAAGAAGCTTTTCTTCCTGCTAATTCACCCTCATCTTTGTTCTTCGATTTATATAACTTCCGTCTTCGTCCCTCAAACTTTGTTTCATTCTCATTATTGACTCAACAATGGCAGGCAGTTCTTCCCAAAACGTTCTTCCGACGGGTCTTCCGGTTAACTCTCCGGTGATTGAAGGGCCATCTCCGGCAATGGGCGGTGCAGAACTGGTGGAGACTGATGAAGTTCCATCGGTTGACGAGATAGTATCTCTTCCCGGAGGTCCGATGACTGATTTCACCGCCGATGGCGGGGAGGATCAGGTGGATGAAGCCCCATTAATGGGGGAGATTGGGATGGCCCAACTACGGAAACAAAGGGTCATCCCCAGCTACGCTGACGTCGTTCTTGCTAGAAGCGAGGAGAGGGTCCACACCGACCGCAGGGGATACTGCATTTTTTACGCCTATCCCTTCAAGTTGGGGTTTAAGCTCCCGCTCCCAATGCTGGTGGTTGATTTCTGTCGTTATTACGGGGTGTGCCCGGGTCAGCTTGCTCCTTCTCTTTACAAATTGCTAGCAATGTTTATCAAACATGCAGAACTGGCCGGTAGGGAGGTCACGCTGCAGCATATGCTTAGTCTCTACGCTCCCCAGAGGGTTCGCGGTACCATGATTCAAGCGTGCCCTCGTGGGCCGAGGGGCCTTACTGCAAAACTGGATGACGAGGTCAACCCTCGCCCTTTTGAGCACTTCTTCTACATCAGGACTGAACATTTAGTGGCGTGCTCTGCTGGGTTCCCAGAGGCTTGGAATCATGCACGTAAGTTCTTTTGCCGTCGAATTCTTTTTTTTACCCCTCTTTACGTCTTGTGCTCGTAAGCGTTAACTCGTGTCAATTTTGTAGCCGAAAAGTTGCCGCCGGCTCCGTTGGCTGGGATTCGTGAGTGGGTTGAGGCCGTGCTCCCCCATACGGTGGGGATCCGCACATGGGCGTCTTTCTGGGAGAGGCATGGCCGTAGGCCTGTGGTAGGTAAAAAATTGATTTCTTCTTCTGTTCCGCTTTGTCTCAACTCTATTCATCAACTTTGTTTTTNGCGCCAAATTGTTTGCTCAAAAGTTATCACATACCTTACGAGTATAAAACAATATAAATAAATCACGGGAAAATCATAGCAAACCGTAATAATCCGTTGGACCAAATGAAGGAAACGAAAATAAGTACTCAGAGTTAGGAGGAGAAACATTAAGATTCTTTATTGATAATGTTGATTTGGCCTGCCTCTCCATGAAGAGGTTCAGAGCCTTACAATGGTGTTTTTCTCTCTCACAATATGGGTATCATTGTGTTTTTTCTCTCTCTCCCGGATAGTGATCGAGAAGCAGCCCCCTTTCTAGGGTTTCCTCTCTTGGTATTTATAGCCGTGAGCTTCGTGAGCTGGCAATAAGTGGCCGTGACCACGTTGGGATTTCGCCTTCATGGTGGCGGATGGGCCGTGGCCTTGTTGATCGAATCAGATGAGGGTTGAATATCGTTAATTCTAAGTGGTCGTGCCACTAATTAATCATGAATTGGCTTAAGACGGGATTAGCTTCGTTAATTATCGTGGGGTCGGATTCTGACCCATACAGGTATAAAATAATATTAACAGTTTTTTGCTAAAATATTAACATATATTATAAGAAGGAATGCGTCAAATTGCCTAGTTTTAAGAATGCTCATAAACCTATGAGGCAACCCTAAGTGGGTTAGCACTACTAAACCACATGTACTTAATTAAAAGAACTACAACTAATTGAGATAAAGGGTCAAGATATCTTATAGTGGAAAGCATTAAGCACCATACAGCCTTGTAAAAGGCTTAAATATTTTAGGGCAAAAGATATATATACCTACCAAAGGACACCAAGGTACTCTTAAGACAGATCGATCTGCATAAATAATTATTTACTGAATTGTCTTAACAAATTTGGATGTGAAATACAAGCTGTGAAATCGGCATGACAAATTTGCAATTGTAACACGAGATTGATGGATAGGATCTCTTCACTCTTAACGAGAGGTCATAGCCGGGTTTGAGTCTTTTTTTTTTTTCCCTCAATGACTCTAAATCGGAGCGATTTCGGATTAGTCGAAACCTCAATTCAAATATCAATATCACGTGAAAAATCATTAAATATTATTTTTGAGACCATTCAATATTTATTTAAAGACCAAAATTGACACATGTAAATGTGCATGGTACATGAAACTTCCAAACTGCTTACCCTACTACTTTTGAGCCCCATGGCGGCTAGCACCTGAATTATAAACCATTCCCCACCCACCCACCCTCTACCGACACCCCAACCCCACCCAAAAAAAAATGCAAAGAAGATTATAATTGATGATGCATAGTTAAAAAAAACTAACTTTGAAAAATAAAGCCGAATCCAGTAATATTTTATCCCAATGTAAATCGATGATAAAAGGCTCTCCACTTCGGAATAAATAAAGGGAATGAATATTTTAAGGAAGTACTATATATTACATTTTATTCTCCTTATCGGATAAGCTATTCTTGTAGGAATAGTATATAGTATATGTTTAGAAAAGCACATTTCATTTGTCATCTTCACTTTGTGTGGTTCATATCTCCTTTACTACTTCCTCTCAACGAATTAAAAAGGTTCTTCAAATTCTTATATTATATGTACACACCACTATCCTAAACGAATAGTGTCCTTTTTGCTTAGCTAACATATATATAATTTACAAAGCTTTCCTAATTTAAAGGTGTCCTATAAAAACTTTATTTTGTATTTGATATCTCCTTTACTACCTTCTCCATCCCAAAATGAATAATGACACTGAAATACAAAGATCGAACCTTTTAATTTTTGTAATAAAATATAAACATTAGAAACTTTAAAAGTAAAATAACCACTGCTCCTAAATGGTAAAGAATGTGTTAGAATATTTCAGAATAAAGGCGTATTAACAGAAAAACATTGTGTGACTAATCTCTTATGAGTTATGTCAGTCAGATTAAAATTAGATGAATTTAAGTTATATATACTGATTGCGTAAAATACAATTTATGCATAACAAATATCAAAATATTTATTTGTAATTAACTAATAAATAACCTGACGTAACTATATAAATATTGTTTACACTATCAATACATAAAATTTAAACACAAACAAAATAAGACGGATATATACATTGTTAATTTCTTCTAGCTAACTAGCTAGTGTATGACAACATCCTCAGTCAATCATACGTCAAGCGTTCATACGCACATACATGAATTAGTTTCATACATCGAACATGAACTTATATTTTTTGGATTTTAATATATAACTGCCAAAATGAAATATATACCTTTAATTTTTGGATTTTAATATTTAACTCTGAAAATGAAACATATAGTCGACAAAAACAGAGGTTGTGGGGGTTGGGGGTTGCTTGGATGTCATTGGATCAAATAAACGGAGTATGACGTACTAGTTTTACTATATTTATATTTATTTATTTGTTAATACTACTACTATATTTTATATTCTTCTGAGATAAAGCATATCACTTGGAATTTGTTCATGTCAGAAGATAGAAAGAGGAATATCATGCTATTACTACTAGGGGTAGTTTGCTCGGGTGTATAAAAATAATACTATCGGATAAGGTGTATTAGTAATACTGAAATTATTTCTTATCGATTGTTTGATTTGGTGTACTAAAATAATATGCATTGCATAATTTTTTTAAAAAAATATTTGTTTACAAAAACACCCTCCACATTTATGTCAGTGTCTACATTTCACTAATAGTGTAACAATCATTTACGTTGTCAGTGTTTAATTTGTTTAATTGTGCACAAATAGTTGATTAACTAACATACTCCTATATGGAAGTGAAAACGATAGAAGAAAACTTTAGTAATATTTTTGTTGAGGAAGTGGCAACTTGGCAATTTATATATTAGCAATCACTGGTGGAACTATTATCTCTCAATTTTCAATTTTAGTTTTTACTTAAAGATCTTCTTTAGCTTAGGTTTTATGAAGATTAACCTAAATCAAGCACTAAGGAAACTTAAATCTCGTTTAAATCTTAAAGCAAAAGTTAAGATTAGTCAGAAGTGTCACTTGGGTTTTCTTAATCCGTTTTTATTTGTTTGGCAATTGAACTTTGATAGGTCAACTTTAAACTGGCTAGTTTTCTTTCTCTCTCAACTGGATTTACCTTTTGCTTTTCTGGATTCGTAATGGATGTGGAATTAGATTTGGGGGCATCTTATACCTCTAAATTCTTATTTTTGCCTATAATAATTCATGACTTCCTTTCATTATTTCCATAATTGGAAGCTGAAAAATTAATGCAATAAATAACATTCCCTTTGTTTAAGAATTTGTTGTCGTATGGGTGGACAGGCACCCCGATACACAAAGTATTTCATATTTACGCAGAGTTTAGAGAAGGGTCATATGGTGTGATGTAGACACATACCCTATATTAGTGAATGTTTTCACGGCTCGAACTCGTGACCTACAGGTTACACGAAGACAATTTTACCGTTACTCAAAAACTCCAATGTCATTGTCTTATGGGTAAATAACTAAAAGAGTTTAAGTAATATACACCAAATTGACAATACTAATATTAGAATTAAGTGGCAATTCAAGAATCAGGAGTGGTTTTATAATTAAGCCGTCAGAGCTACCCAAAAAGGACCACGAAAAGTTGCCTTTTATCCTCTCTGCTTTTCTTTCAAAATTTCGTAAACCTTTCTTTTATTCTTTTGCTCTTTCTTTATTTCTATTCGTTTTTACTTTCTTTCTTCTTCCCTTCCAATTTTGCATTTTTTTGTTCTTGAGATATAAACCATCCTAAAAGAAGGTCCTTCACACATTGGAATTAGCCAAAGCGTTATGGGTAGAGGCAGGTATAGTATATAATCAATGGGTTTTGGAGTCCAGTATTTTCGACACAAAATATATTCGGATTATACACATGTCATACATAGATTAAACATATATTATATATCCATTAGCCATTTTTAGTATAAGCTTTAGGTGGACGGTTATTTAGGTTAATTCTTCCATTTTGATTTTATACTTGGGCCCCCCCTGAAGTTGGTGTTATTTCTACCTTAGTTTGTTTGAGGCAGTTAGGAAAGAGGCCTAGGTGGATGATTTTAGTCTTTATGTATTTCACATGTAACCCTAAGGGAAATCTAGTGAAATGCATTTTAAAGCTTCATTATGTCTAACTTCCTGGAGGTTCCTCGTTTCTTATCATTTTATTTTCTGCTTTCTAGTTAAGAAGACTTTGATCTACTTCTTTCCTTTAGTTTACTGGTTGTGAAATCATAGCAAATTGGTTTTTCTGTATTCACAATTGTTGTCATTAATTTGGGAAACTAAGGGAGCAGCTCCACGAATCAGAGCCCAAACTAGGGGAATTTCTATCCTTTTGATTTGTGGATTCTTAACGAATTTGGAATTAGATATGGGTGCATATTGCACCTTTGGATAAGAAATTGGAGCATAATTGAATAATCAATACCACAAACCATACAAGAATTTGGTGCATTGTTAGGAAATCGTAAACTAGCATATCAGCATAATAAAAATGATACTATACCAGTACCCTATCTGTAACATTTGATATCGCACTATCGCAAAGTTTAGAAGTTTGACGATTTTCTTCAACAGGCGTCTTTCTAAAAATGTTATAAATCTTTTTATATATTTGGAAATTATGGTTTACACCACTTATTACTCCGTGTAATTTCTGAAAATGTAACCATCATTTCAAAAAATAATAATAAAGGAATTAATATATGACCTCCCTTTGAACAAAAGAGCAGAATATCATATGGTACTTTGAACACGAAACACTCTGTGGCTTTCATATTGCGCTGTAGATATGTTTCAATTGAAAACCTTGAATAGAAAAGAAGCGCTGAACAATATATAAGAGTTCGAACCACATGTCATCTTCACCACAATATATCAGATACAACGAATTCAAACTTGTAGGAGCAGTATTTAGACCAAATAACATCAATTTCGAAATAATTCGTATTCCAGAAGTAAACTATAACAAACTCAAGATACTCCAATATAGAGGTTGAGTCATTGCCTTGTCTGCGCTGCACCCTCTAGATGGCCAGCTGGAAATATTCCAGAAAATGCCTCAGTAGTATGCTTTCCGAGGATTGTTCTGCGAAAACATATATATCAACCTCAGTTCCAATTACAATAAAAATTTAAGACATCAATTTTCCTCCGTTCACCCCTCCCTCTTTCTAAACCGAGAATATCCCCAAACCAAGAACGAACAATGCCCTCGTAAGGCATTAGTTTTTACACGAATACACTGCCTAAGCTGTTCTCCCTCCTGTTAGGTGACAGTATACTTTTCTGTTGTCAATGACTCAATGTCTCAATGTTACATTTGATATTCTCCCTAGATAGAGGAAGGAAGTGATTTTTATCTCGACTCATAGAAGCTTCTATTGTTTCACAAAGAAAGTGATGTCGAGATGGTTCCTTTCGAGTTTTCTTCTCATATTACTGTTGTCTTTTTATTTTCCCTTATGCAAACTGGATTCTATCACATTTCAGTAAAAGAAAAGTTACCAACCATCAAAAAGGTTCAGTAAAAGAGGAAATAAAAGTCATACCAACGGATTTGGCCTGTACTTGTAGCCTAGCATCATTCGTTTCTTATATTGCTCATAGATATCATCTTCTGGAGTTACCTCCCCGGGTTGGGAAGCACCAACTCCTAAATTATTTGATTTTACATTGCCGGCCGTGATTGGATCTGCAATACCACTTTTAGAGCTCCCTAGTCCTTCACCTGCAGTTTCACATAGAGATTTAGACTCCATATGAATTTACCACTTATCATCCTAAAACATGAACTATTTGCATTTCAAAGGCTAGTATTTTCCAAGTACGAACTCCTATAAACTACCTCGACAGATGTGCTTGACTTGCATATCATAGCAAAAGTTTTCAAGAATTTCTAGCATTGGCAACACGAGATATACAATATTCAAAACTTCCAAGTCCAGGAAAGTTTGATAGCAACCTAGTTACCACAACAACTTGCTACACATGGTGTATTTATCCATTTAAATAAACAAGATGGAAGGGGGTTGCACCTCAGACCTGAGGGTAACCTCATCAAGTGCAGAACAAACCCATCCCCCTATCCCATTGCCCCTTCAACACTCAACAGAAGACTCTTAGGGCTCGTTTGGTACGAGGGATAAGGGATAATTAATCCCGATTAAAATTTGAAATAAGTTTATCCCACGTTTGGTTGGGATAAAATCGCGGTATAACTAATCACGAGATTAGTTATCCTGGACTGTAGTGTTATTTTTATCCCTATGGGAGGGTGGGATAACTAATCCCGGCACAATTAATCTTGGGATAACTTGTTTTCCAACCAAACGACTCCTTAAGGTTAAACCGCCCTGCTCCTAAAGAAAGGTCTATAAGAAAATGGAACCCTCCTTTCCCCCAAAAACAAAGCATAAAAATTTGCTATGTGCTCCAAGATGAATAATACCCAGAAATGGAGACTCCTTAGCTACTACAAAAGTGATTAACAATAAACATCCCGAGTCTTCAGTTTTTCGAGATATTATATTGCAATAAAGGGATGGGATCTTAGTCAGCTACATTATCATAGTGGAGGACGAGGAGTATAGCCAACAAGGAGTACACCCCACCTTCTGGGAGGTTAAGTAAATATTATTAACCAAAAAAAAAATGAAATACCTTAGTGGCTAATATTATCTCTAAAATTTACAGGTCCAAGTTATTTGCAGCCAACCCCATCAACGTTTTCCTAAAGGGAGGATGATATACCTTCTTTCCAACCCATTTTAGACAGAAGTTTGTGGCCAATATTATCAGCTTGTATTTTCGACCTTTCTGCAGCCTCTATGGCAGCTTTCCGAGCAGCTACATCATTGCAGGTAGACAAAAACTTAGCAAGCTCTTCAGGCGGGATATAGTCTCCCATATGATGCCCCTTCTTTCCTGGAGCTGCAACACAAAATAAGATATCAGAAGACTTGCATAACAACAACAACAACAACAACAAGATATATTTTAATAAACATTTTACTGGACCTATTTTGAGCCCAGATGCCTGAAGTTCTAAGCTTTAATTGGATGATCAGAACAAAGATATAGCAGAATCGAATAGAATCAGCGACAAACCTTGGAGAGAAGCAGGCGGAGGCATCTCATCTTTTGAAGATTTGTATGGCCGCAGCTTCTCTTCTTCTGCAGCTTTCTTCATGTAATATTCCATCATCGATATTGGATCTGACCCCGATGGACCGCTTGGATGACCTGAAAAGACAAAATATCAGTACAAGCCCAACAGTAATTGAAACCCTACCGGAATTCCGTGACGCTCATCAACCATTGAATTTCTGATTATATGACAATCTGATGCAGTGCAGGTGCACAAATAATGGCCCAAATGAAATTAAATTTTCCCAGAGAAGAAACCAGTTCTTCAAAATCTGTAGCTTTAGAGGCACAAAACAGTCTTGAGTTTTTTTTTAAAACGTTTTTTTTTAGCTCAGATGCCTGAAGTTCTAAGCTTTTCAAGGGGAATAGAGATATGTGATGGAAAATAATCAACAACAACAACAACATACCCAGTCTTATCCCACAGCGTGGGGTCTGGGAAGGGTAGTGTGTACACAGACCTTACCCCTACCTTGTGAGGATAGAGAGGATGTTTCCAATAGACCCTCGGCTCAAGAAAGCATAAGCACCACATTAATGAAAAATATAGACAAGAAGGGACAGTACCAAAAAGCCAAATAAAAGCAGGAAAAAAAATAAGATATTAAGGTAATCAACAATGAAAGAAAACAACGGTTAGTCATAAAACCTACTGCCCATAGAAAGCGAGACTGCGTGCCAACTAGTGTTATGAACACTCTAGACTACCTACTCTACTACCCTAATCCTCGACCTCCATACCTTCCTATCAAGGATCATGTCCTCGGTCAACTGAAGTTGCGCCATATCTTGTCTAATCACCTCTCCCCACCTCTTCTTTGGCCTACCACTACCTCTTCGTAGGCCCTCCAACGTAACCACACACCTCCTCGCCGGGGCGTCTGTGCTCTTTCTCCTCACATGACCAAACCACCTAAGCCGCGCTTCCCGCATCTTGTCCTCAATAGGAGCCACACCCACCTTGTCACAAATAACCTCATTTCTAATCCTATCTAACCTGGTGTGCCCGCACATCCATCTCAACATCCTCGTCTCTGCTACCTTCATCTTCTGGACATGAGCGATCTTGACTGGCCAACACTCAACCTCATACAACATCGTTGGTCTGACCACCACTCTATAGAACTTACCCTTAAGTTTCAGTGGCACCTTCTTGTCACATAAAACACCAGAAGCGAGTCTCCATTTCATCCATGCCGCCCCAATACGATGTGTGACATCTTCATCAATTTCCCCATCCCCTGAATAATAGACCCGAGGTACTTAAAACTCCCTCTCCTAAGGATGACCTGCGAGTCCAACCTCACCTCCCCTTCCCCCCTTGAGTCTCGCCACTGAACTTACACTACAAGTATTCTGTCTTGGTCCTGCTCAACTTAAAACCTTTAGATTCCAAGGTCTACCTCCATACCTCTAATTGTGCGTTCACACCATCTGCCCTCACGTTTCAATAAATTCAAGCACTATTTTTCTGCCCTCACGTACTCTAACCTCACTAGAAAACTTATCTGCCTCAATAAACCTGTGTATGCTAACCTATTTTGACAAATTCAGGTACAAAAGCAGGATTTCCATTGTTAGCCATCACATTACACCCAAATCCAGTAGGGTGAATAATCAAAACAAAATTCCAAGAGAATATACACTGAATCCCATATAAATGACATTACCAGATTTTCCAGCCGAATCTGAAGAACTTGTATTCTCCGCTGCTCCATATAATGCTGATGCAGGAATTTGGTAATTTGAATGCTGCTGATGTGACCTATGAGAACTACTCGTTGAACTAGGAGTAGCAGTACTAGTAACACCTACAGCACCAAAAAGCTAATCAAGTAAATAAAGGAAGAATCACAGCAAACAAATATTACGTTAATCAAGTGAAGCCAAATGAACTAGACACTAGATGCAAACAATATGAAGTTGGCGACTTAGATAAGGCTCAAGCTGCTCAGCTAAAGGCACGCACGTGCACACACTGTACACATATACACACAGTACATAAAATGCCATATAAAATATGGCCAGCTGAAAGCCTTAAGCTTGAAAATATTGTAAACTTCAACCATTTCACAGACTCATAGGACTCTAAATTTAATTTGTTCATAGCTTAATTTTGTTCCTCAAAAGAGGATGCACCTACGGCCAATACCTAGAGAAAGCATATGAAAAGAACGGAAAGAGCAACTACATCTAGCTTCCCAAAAGGAAAAGACAACTCTTACTACCCAGTCACACTTTTACATGCATAAAATTCAGGTATACCAGAGCAGCTTTAGCGCTACAGATACTGCCAAAAAACAAACTGCATAAATACTTAGAGAAATACACAAGCAAGCTGGTAAAAGCCTGCACTCCTATACATGGAAAGCACTAATTAGATTTATGCAAGCAATATAAGCATGCTGAGAATTTTTACGAACCACTAAGCGATGTTTGGGCATCCGTAGTCTGTGATAGAGCCTTTTCCTCTTCACTAAGTCGATATTCATAGTATTTGTAATCGGGACAGCTTTCATCAAATAAGAACCTGCAAGTAGACAATGTCAGTACCAATATTTAAAAAAAAAAAAAAGAATTTTCTTTTTCTTTGGGAGAGAGAAATCAAATGATTGACCATTATCCATACATTATAGGCTACAGATAAATCTACAGTAAACTCATCAGATTGAACTCTAAAAGAGACCGATGATGTTGGCAAACAAAGAGCTCCTAGACGCCAATACAAAAATAGACAATTAAACGAACAAGAAAGGAAGAACAAGAAATGAAACCAGTTCTTAAGAGGGTGAGAGGACAACAATAGAAGACAATAGATGCAACAAAAATCATGGGTGCGAGGTCATACAACCACAATTCTACCTATGTGCTTTGACAAGAGAGGATAAACCATGAGGCCATGAAAGAAAATAATTAATGTTTTATGATATAATGGGACTATCACACAAAGAAACCACAGAGATTCTGATTCATACTTAAATGGAGTGTCTCCTGGATTCTTTTGGCGTGTGATATGCTCAAACTGCCTTCCATTCTTGGCCACAAAACTTGCTAACTTGTCTGCAACTTTCTTCACTGTTGGATCACTTGGAGGATTTGGTGCTGCATGTCACTTAAATAACTGATTAATACCAAGAGCATGAACAAGTGAATGAAAATTACTCTTGTAGCCGCATTTTCCAATTCTTTCATTGAACATCTCTTTCCACCAATGTTTGTAGGGACTTAAGGTATAAGCTGCACGATCAGACAAGAGTAACTCAAGAATGTCTGGTCCTCCTTATCCACAATGCCTAGAGAATATCCTCAAAGTACAACATAGAATGGTACAATCTTGACTAATGAAGGGCTTAAAGGATTTGCAACATAAGGCTTCAACGACAGCGATGCAGTAAAGCTTTTTTTTTTTGGACAAGGACAGAGAAGTAGTAAATGATAAGCCATAACACAATTTGCACAAGACATTAGGTGATTATGTGTTATGCGGTCCAACCAAATAGAAATCACCTCATATGCGACCACCAACAGAAAGCAAAATAAGCACATTAGTAAATTCTCCAACGGACAAGAACAAAGATGACTCCATAAATTATCGAAATTCCTAAGCTATCACAAGTCGATGAAGAATGAGTTGAATTGCCTAAATCACCCTAGCAAACGGAAAAACTAAAGAGAAGGAAATATACCGCCACTAGGAAATGCTGTTCCAAGAACCAACATGTGATACCATGAGCAAAAGATAAAAAGAAATATATATATATATATATATATATATATATATATAGA